>NW_022974929.1:15000-20000 GCF_009769545.1 Cyclopterus lumpus | reverse complement strand
GGACTGCTCCTCCGTGCTGCTCCTCAGGGCCGCTCTTCTGGACTGCTCCTCCGTGCTGCTCGTCCGTGCTGCCCCTCTGGGCTGCTCCTCTGGGCTGCTCGTCCGGGCTGCTCCTCCGTGCTGCTCCTCCGGGCTGCTCCTCCGGATCTCCGGCCTCCTGTGCTTGGCTGTCAGCCTCCTCCTTCAGCCCTTTATTCACCACCGTCCTGATCTTCTGAAGCCTATAAATCTCCTGGCGTGTAAACCCTCTCCTCGTCTTGTTCTTCATATGAAGCCGGATAGATAGAATCAGCTTCGGCAGATCGGTGAAGTGCTTCTCCACTTCACACTTCCTATTCTTTGTGTCCTTGAGGAAATATTTCAGCCTGGCCAGACTATATTCCCTCTCACATTCAGTGTCATCAGAGGACCCACTCTCTGCCACAGAGTAGTCGTCCATACTGGACTCAGACTCATACCCTTGGCCCACAGGTCCCTTTTTTTTCTGCGAGCCTTCCTCGTCCCCCCCGGCCTTCCTCTTCAGAGGATGAAGCTTCTCCTCACCCTCCTCCATTTCCACCTCACTTTCTCCTTCCATGACCTGCCCACACTTTTCATTCCCTCCTCCTTTCTGCCCCCTACCCACCTCCACCTGTCCTCCAGTGCACCCCTGGCTGTCCTCCTGAATATGTGCCCCCCCCTGGGCCGCCCCTGCCCCCTTTTCTTCCACCTCCAGTACTACACCTGCCCTCTCCCCCTCCATTTCCTGGGCCACCTCAGCCCCTTCTTCTTCCTCTCCCTCCTCCTGCTGCTGACCCATCTCAGCCCCTTCTTCCTCTTCCTCCTGCTGCTGACCCATCTCAGCCCCTTCCTCTTCTTCTTCCTCCTGCTGCCCCACCTCTGCCCCTTCTGTGTTCACCTGCTTCACCCCACTTCCCCGCTCTGTGTTCACCTGCTTCCCCCCACTACCCCTCTCTGTGATCACCTGCTTCACCCCACCCGCCTCCTCCTGTTGCTGCTCCCGACCCCCCTCCGTGTCCTCTCCGTCTTTGGGGTCCCCCCTGGTGTCGTCCTGTCCACCAGCCTTCCTCCGAGGACAGGCCCTGCTCTGATGCCCTTCCCTCCCACAGTTAAAACACTTCATATTGTCAGTTTTTGCATAAATGATAAAAAGAGAGTTATCAGCTCTCACCGTGAAGGTGATGTCCAAGTCCTCGCTCCTGCCATGAAGCAGCATGAAGCATTGCCTCCTGTGCGACACCACGTGCTTTAGTAGTGGAGAGCTACTCCCAGAGGACATCTTCCTCACCTGGGAGGTGACCCTCCCATGCTTCGACAGCTCCCCCACCAGTACCTCGTCCTTCACGAACGGCGGCACGTTCGCCACCGTCACCCTCACCGCCGCCGTGACCAGAGGAGAGACGGGGACGTGTTGAACACGACGACCCCGCTCTCCACCACCGTGTTGACCTTAATGATGCTGTCCAAGAACAAGACCACAGCTTTGTTCATGCGGGCAGCGGACTTCACGCTGCTGTAGCCCACCACCTCCCCCACCGCCAGGCTGCAGTCCTCCACCGTGCACGGGAATACCGGCATAAGCCGAATCCCGTGTCTGCGTGTGAGCCAACTTAAGTCCATTTTGGCGTGCTAACTCCGCTAGCACGCCCGCCGCTAGCTCCCCGCTAGCCCGCCGTTAGCAGGTCATTAGCGCACGCCGGCGGCTCACAAACACCCACACTCAACCCACCAAACCCCCCTCGTGCACACAGTACCCCACTCAACACCGACACATACACTGATCTACACTCACTACGAGACACACGGGAGGTCTTTTCCACAAAGCTATTCACACCAGCGGCGTCGATAAGTTTTCCATAAAAAAGGATTTTGAGGAGAGCTGAAACCGTGAGATATTTTATGGATTTTTTTTTGGGTGGGGGGTGTGTACACACACACAATCATTAATGTCACACACACACACACACACACAGCTGATTGAACCGGACCAGATGTTTCAGCTCAAAACCTCGATGACGTCATCACACACATGCGTCCTCTGACTCTTGTTTTTATGATTTATTGATCTTCGCGTCCTGATCGCCGATCGATCGTCTTCGAGGTGTCGAGTTCTGTCTGCTGGATGTTTTGTCTGGAACGCTGAAAAATAAAAAGTTTGTTTACGGAAAAGTGTTGCAAGCGGAGGGGGAATTCAGAGTGGCGTGACACACAAACACACACACACACTCACACACACACACAAACACTCACACACACACACACACACACACACAAACACTCACACACACACAAACACACACACAAACACTCACACACACACAAACACACACACAAACACACACTCACACACACACACAAACACTCACACACACACACACACACACACAAACACTCACACACACACAAACACACACACAAACACTCACACACACACAAACACTCACACACACACACACAAACACTCACACACGCACACACACACACACACACACAAACACTCACACACACACACACAAACACTCACACACACACAAACACTCACACACACACACACACACACTCACACAAACACTCACACACAAACACTCACACACACATAAACACACACACACACACAAACACTCACACACACACACAAACACTCCTTGAACACATCAGTCAAGGCAAAATGAAAATGAATAAAAAAAGAAGCTTACAATTGTGATATTTCATCAAAAACTCTTTCTTCTGTATTCATTTATTTTAACTACACGTCACATTTGAAAACTCTCCCCAGAATAAAAAACGTTCGCTTTTTCCAGAATCTGTAAAAAACAAACAAAATTAAATATATATAAATATATTAAATGTGTACAGCATGTGTATCCATGGCGACACGCGTGCACACCCGTGGTGGATCGATTCCATTGTTTTTCAATTTCTGTAAATAAATGATCACAGAAATTCAACTTATATTTTTGGTTTTATGGCTTTTATAACTGTTTTAATGCTCAGACATCCTTTTTTTAAAGTTCCCCTTCAGAACTAAAACTGAGATGTGCTGACACGGACCGGACCGCCTGTCGACTCACGCCGATGACATCATCAGAGAGAGAGAGAGAGAGAGAGAGAGAGAGAGAGCGTGGGAGGGTGAGGGACGATGGCGGCGGCCGGGATCAGGTGACCGTCTGCAGGTCCACAGCCCGGTCAGCAGATCCCAGACCTGCATGAGTGAGACCTGCTGCTGAGTCGGAGGAGGACTCCACTGGAGGAGCAACATCAAAGGGGGAGGGAGAGAGGGAGGGAGGGAGAGAGAGAGGGGGAGGGAGAGAGGGAGGGAGAGAGGGGGAGGGAGAGAGAGAGGGAGAGGGGGAGGGAGAGAGAGAGGGAGGGAGAGAAAGGGAGAGAGAGGGAGGGAGAGAGGGAGGGAGAGAGGGAGGGAGAGAGAGAGGGAGAGAGAGAGGGAGAGAGAGAGGGAGAGAGAGGGAGGGAGAGAGAGAGGGAGGGAGAGAGGGAGGGAGAGAGAGAGGGGAGAGAGAGAGGGAGGGAGAGAGGGAGGGAGAGAGAGAGGGAGAGAGAGAGGGAGAGAGGGGGAGGGAGAGAGGGAGGGAGAGAGAGAGGGAGAGAGGGAGGGAGAGAGGGAGGGAGAGGGAAGGAGGGAGGGAGGGAGAGAGAGAGAGAGAGAACATCCATGTGCTATGTAATAGTAGTGTGTGTGTGTGTGTGTGTGTGTGTGTGTGTGTGTGTGTGTGTGTGTGTGTGTGCTTGTGTGTGTGTGTGTGTGTGTGTGTGTGTGTGTGTCTGTGTGTGTGTGTGTGTGTGTGTGTGTGTGTGTGTGTGTGCTTGTGTGTGTGTGTGTGTGTGTGTGTGTGTCTGTGTGTGTGTGTGTGTGTGTGTGTGTGTGTGTCTGTGTGTGTCTGTGTGTGTGTGTGTGTGTGTGTGTGTGTCTGTGTGTGTGTGTGTGTGTGTGTGTGTGTGTCTGTGTGTGTGTGTGTGTGTGTCTGTGTGTGTGTCTGTGTGTGTGTGTGTCTGTGTGTGCGTGTGTGTGTGTGTCTGTGTGTGTCTGTGTGTGTGTGTGTGTGTGTGTGTGTGTGTGTGTGTCTGTGTCTGTGTGTGTGTGTGTGTGGACCCAACAGAACCTGTGACTGGACCCGGTGAGTCGTCCTGCGGAGCTGCTTTCAGACGGGGAGTCTGAGGCAAAGACTGATTCATATGTTTCTAATTCGGCCCGGGTGGGTTTCACCCCGCTGATCTCTTTAAGCTCCGCCCACACAAGCTCATCTTGTCCACACACACACACACACACACACACACACACCGGTTTTCCCTCGGCGAGAGAGCCACCAAACCGCGGTGAAGAGGGAACCAGGCGGTCCACACACGAGTACAATAAACATACTTTATACTGAAAAAATGAATATGTATTGGTTTTATATTTATTTAATGTGGTTTATTACAGTAACCGGTCTTAAGACCACAAAGAGGGACTCTGGATTCGATTTGATTTCAAGACCACAACTTAAGGATCGTAAGAAAGAAACCACTTAAAAGCCAACGAATCGTTTGTCTTCTACAAACAAACAGAATAAACGGCAATAAAAGAAGCAAAACGTGGATCCTTCAAATTAATTTGATGGGCGACTTCTATTCATCATAATTGTGTCAGAGACTCAAGACCGGCCGGGTCCTGGTCTGGACTCGGTCCCGACACTCTCTGCCCGTGTGAAGAGAGGTCCGTGTGGATGTTTGGGGGAAATAACTGATGCAATTTGGTGTAATTGTGATATTCTGACATTTTTTATGGCATTTATTGACTAAAGAAACATTATAATCTCTGGTTTTAAGAATAATGCAAGAGAGAGAGAGAGAGAGAGAGAGAGACATAAGAGTTTAATGGGCTGTGTAAATGAGGCCTTTTCCTTCCGTACACTTGGAGGAGGATGGGGGATGGAAACCGTCTTTGATGTCGGTGTCTTTGTCCGTGTGTTCCTGCAGTGCAACCTGTCACGAGCTCCATCGGT
>NW_022974929.1:0-10000 GCF_009769545.1 Cyclopterus lumpus | reverse complement strand
ACCCTGGGCAACTCCAGAAAAGGACAAAGTCCAACCCTTCTCCAGGAGCTTAGTTCCAGAGCCCATGCTGTGCGTGGAGGTGAGCCCAACTATATCTAGCTGGTACCGCTCCACCTCCTGCACCAGCTCCGGCTCTTTCCCCGCTAGTGAGGTGACGTTCCACGTCCCTAGAGCTAGTCTATGCCGCCAGCGATCGGCCCGCCCAGGTCTCCCGCCTGGCCCGCCGCCCGGTCTACATAAGGTGACGATTCATAGGAGGAGCATTTTCCCGATCAATAAATGTTGGGATGTGCAGATATTACTCGAGTTTTAGGAGAATTCTTTGGTAAAACAGGAAGTGACCATATCTGGACTGAGAAGGAGTCGCCCTGTCAATCACCTTGTAGTCCCGCCCCTAAAGCATACTCTGCTTTATGGTCTGTTTGACTCTAAATGACCATAATTTACTAAATGAACATCACGCTGTATTGAAGAAGACTTGAAACTAGAGATTGAGACCAAAAACTAATGTTTACAATGTTTACTGAGGGAATACATCAAGAGAAGTAGAGTCATTTATATAGACTTCTATACAACCAGAGGAGTCGCCCCCTGGTGGTCAGGAGAGAGAATGCAGCTTTAACACATGAAGCATAGACTTCTATACAACCAGAGGAGTCGCCCCCTGGTGGTCAGGAGAGAGAATGCAGCTTTAACACATGAAGCATAGACTTCTATACAACCAGAGGAGTCGCCCCCTGGTGGTCAGGAGAGAGAATGCAGCTTTAACACGTGAAGCATAGACTTCTATACAACCAGAGGAGTCGCCCCCTGGTGGTCAGGAGAGAGAATGCAGCTTTAACACATGAAGCATAGACTTCTATACAACCAGAGGAGTCGCCCCCTGGTGGTCAGGAGAGAGAATGCAGCTTTAACACATGAAGCATAGACTTCTATACAACCAGAGGAGTCGCCCCCTGGTGGTCAGGAGAGAGAATGCAGCTTTAACACATGAAGCATAGACTTCTATACAACCAGAGGAGTCGCCCCCTGGTGGTCAGGAGAGAGAATGCAGCTTTTAAGGCATGTTTGGAGATGAACGCCCAAGTTTACGGTCGTAAGGAGAAACACGCCTACTTTTAAACACCATAAAAGACCTGAATATCAACAGGTTATGGGATGTGCACACATAGCACAACTGCTGACCTTTTCAAGAAGGTGGTTAAAGGAATGAAATACGTGAATCGTAGTCTTCACGGCTGCATGCGAACGAGAACAGTGGTGAATATATATATATATATATATATATATATATATATATATATATATATATATATATTCGTGCTCATTGGCCCCGTGGCCGAGCAGGAATAATGACAAGAGAACAGAGTATCTGCTGCATGTCACTGAGGTGTATTCACCAAAGAGTGTGTGGCCGACTGCATGAAAAGGAATATGAGTGTGTACCTGAGATTGTGTGTAAGAGAGAGAGAGAGAGAGAGAGCACCCCGCTGTGATCCCTAATAAGTGCACTCGGTGTACGATACAAATTCCTACAAGGTGGAGATAAATACACAAGCAGCCCCCTCCCCCCCCTCCTCCTCCTCATCCCTCGTTCTTTCTCCTCCCGTCCTCCCGACATCCCTTTCATGTGCAAAGCAGATGGAGTCAATTGACATGCTAATGAGACGAGAGCTGCTGCAGGTTCACCAGATATCGGCATGCGCATCTGGGTAGGTCGGACACACACATGCACACACACACACACACACACATACACACACACACTTATATTACAAAACAAACAAAAATATATTGTTTCCATATTGGATCATGGAGTGTGGATCTTTTAATTAAGTGCACGACCGCCGGAAAGAGTTTAAAACAACGCAGACGGGATGCTCCTCTAACGATGGCAGCCCGGGTCGTTGACCTTTGACCTTAACGACGGACGTTGAAAGGTGTCTCCCCGCGCTCGTTCACTTGAACCACCCGAGCTTCACTCCGGAGGAGCTCGGGTGGTCGATGGGTGAGTGCACTTGAGGCCAGATTAACAGGTGACATATACGAGTGTGTGTGTGTGTGTGTGTGTGTGTGTGTGTGTGTGTGTGTGTGTGTGTGTGTGTGTGAGACTGGCAGGGCCGAGGACTGAGTGATTTAGGGCTCTCTATCAGCAGACAGGAGTCAACTACTCCCACTACTCCCCCCTAAAGGGCAGGTTTTATAGCCTCATCCTGATATACGCTCTTTCACACTGCAACTTATATTTAGGAGCCCCCTGTTGAACCCCCCCCCCCCCCAACGTCTCCTCTGGCTTACTATTTATGAACTTATTAAAAGACCGGTTTGGTGTTATTCACCGGTTAGCTGCATTTTATTGTAAATGTAATGAACTAACTCCATTTACACATTTCTGTTTTCTTTTTGGGCCTTTTTTAATTCAGACTCTCAGATGTTCTTATTCTCTTATGAAGCTGTTTAGTTTTTGTTTATCTAACGATGTAAAGAAGAAGACAGGTTGTTTACAGAGCGTCGTTAATTATCAACTCATTATTCTAGCGGTGGAAGATGTTCCAGAGCCGAGAGGTGACTGATAACTCATAACTGCTCCTTTTTAACCCGAAACCAAAAGATGTTGAGTTCCACGAAGATGGAAAACGGGTTAAAAAAAAGAAGCGCGTTTCCTTCACAGTCAGAATATTGATTTTGCATTCCATCCATCCATTAACATCCGCTTATCCGGGGTTGATTTTGCATTCCTCCAAACAATATTCGCGAATTCAAACGTTAGCCGTTAGAAAAAATAAATAAAACCAACGAATATTGATCATTATTGAATTAGTAAAATGTGTTAAACCTGCAGCGTTAATGTCCTCAAAGCCTCCAGACGCCTCCTCGTGGATTGTGAGACAAACTTTCATTCAAACACGACATGAATGAACAAAATAAAACACGCAAAACACTAAAGAAAGAACACCATGTGACCACCAGGTGACCACCAGGTGACCACCAGGTGACCACGTGACCACCACGTGACCACCACGTGAACACGTGACCACCACGTGACCACCACGTGACCACCAGGTGACCACCACGTGAACACGTGACCACCACGTGACCACCAGGTGACCAGGTGACCATGTGACCACCACGTGACCACGTGACTACCAGGTGACCACGTGACCACCATGTGACCATGTGACTACCAGGTGACCACGTGACCACCACGTGACCACCACGTGACCACCACGTGACCACGTGACTACCAGGTGACCACGTGACCACCACATGACCACCACGTGACCATGTGACCACCATGTGACCATGTGACCACCAGGTGACCACCATGTGACCATGTGACCACCAGGTGACCACCATGTGACCATGTGACCACCAGGTGACCACGTAACCACCAGGTGACCACCATGTGACCATGTGACCACCATGTGACCATGTGACCATGTGACCACCATGTGACCATGTGACCACCATGTGACCAGGTGACCACGACATTACCAAACAGTCTGAACACTAACGTGCTTCTGTGCATAACTTGACCCTTTGAGATGGAAACTTATTTCATTCTCAGCTGAAGAAGAATAAAAAAATTAGGAGGACGTTACGACTTTTACTTCTTCCTCGACTTCCCGTTTTGTGCCGGTTTCTCCGGGACGCACCGACGCCGCCGCTGCACCGACGCCGCCGCTGCACCGACGCCGCCGCTGCACCGACGACGCCGCTGCACCGCCGCCGCTGCACCGCCGCCGCTGCACCGACGCCGCCGCACCGCCGCCGCTGGTTACCGGCGCTCCGACGCAGCGATCTGGAGCTCTCTTTAAATATTCATGGAGAGTCCTGGCGGCGCTGTGCAGTGATCTCCTTCCAGGAACAGGTGGAGCAGGAGGACCAGGCTCCTCCTCCCTCTGACCCAGGAGACGAGTTTAACCAAGCCTGGGCCAGCCCCCCCCCCCTCGGGCAAACCACATGGCCGGAACCATAGGCCTCTGCTATTAGAAACAGATCAATGCCGTTTTATTTATTCATCTCAGAGCTGCAGCCCCTCCGGCTCTGGTCCACTCTCAGGGCATCATGAAGCTCAACTTTATATGACTTCAAGCTTTGGGTCGTATTCCAGCCGCTACTCATATCTGTGGCATCTTCATCATCATCATCACCATCTTCATCCTCCTCATCATCCTCGTTGTCTCAATCACCGACGTCACACCAATTGCACCCACTCTCTTTGAACCTTTATTACCTGGACTTAGTGAGAAGGATCATCGTAGTGTGTGTGTGTGTGTGTGTGTGTGTGTGTGTGTGTGTGTGTGTGTGTGTGTGTGTGTGTGTGTGTGTGTGTGTGTGTGTGATTGGATGGGCTAGGTGACCAGAGGGGTGTAAATTTATGACTAACACTTAGACACCGGATCAATTTCCAGTAAATGTCTACAGGCTCGGAGACACTTTAGAGTAAAGACGGCTTTAGATATAAAAAGCATTCTCTGCATCGTGCACAATGAATTTCTTTATCATTATTATATATTTTAATTATTTTACATACTTTTATATTTCTGTTTTTTTTCAGTAGTTTGTTTTTCTAATTAAAGGTTTGAAAAAACGATGGCAAAAAATATACAAAATACAGATGGTTACTTTCCACCAGCTTCCCATCGTTAATCTTAAAACACTGAATGAATATATAAATATATATAATATTATAATGTCAGGCTTGAGAATGTGGGATGGAAACACGAAGCCGACGATGAGCTTCACCATTAAAACTTCCCCTCGTCCTTCATGAGCTTCTCCATCAACCAGGACTCAGACGCTCTGTGCAGCCTCGTGGGATCAAAGGTGGAGAAATATGTTGCAGTTTACATCCCTGATGGTCCAAAATGTCTTCACTTAGTTTATGATGCACATTTGAGTCAGTAGTAGTCAGTAATAGAGTCAGTAGTAGTCAGTAGTAGAGTCAGTAGTGGGTCAGTAATAGAGTCAGTAGTATAGTCAGTAGAGTCAGTAGTATAGTCAGTAGAGTCAGTAGTATAGTCAGTAGAGTCAGTAGTATAGTCAGTAGAGTCAGTAGTAGAGTCAGTAGTAGTCAGTAGTAGTAGTCAGTAGTAGAGTCAGTAGAGTCAGTAGTAGAGTCAGTAGTAGAGTCAGTAGTAGAGTCAGTAGTAGAGTCAGTAGTAGAGTCAGTAGTAGAGTCAGTAGTATAGTCAGTAGTAGAGTCAGTAGAGTCAGTAGTATAGTCAGTAGTAGAGTCAGTAGAGTCAGTAGTAGAATCAGTAGTAGAGTCAGTAGTATAGTCAGTAGTATAGTCAGTAGTAGAGTCAGTAGAGTCAGTAGTAGAGTCAGTAGAGTCAGTAGTAGAGTCAGTAGTAGAGTCAGTAGAGTCAGTAGTAGAGTCAGTAGTAGAGTCAGTAGTAGAGTCAGTAGAGTCAGTAGTAGAATCAGTAGTAGAGTCAGTAGTATAGTCAGTAGTATAGTCAGTAGTAGAGTCAGTAGAGTCAGTAGTAGAGTCAGTAGAGTCAGTAGTAGAGTCAGTAGTAGAGTCAGTAGAGTCAGTAGTAGAGTCAGTAGTAGAGTCAGTAGTAGAGTCAGTAGTAGAGTCAGTAGAGTCAGTAGTAGAGTCAGTAGTAGAGTCAGTAGTAGAGTCAGTAGAGTCAGTAGTATAGTCAGTAGTATAGTCAGTAGTAGAGTCAGTAGAGTCAGTAGTAGAGTCAGTAGTAGAGTCAGTAGAGTCAGTAGTAGAGTCAGTAGTAGAGTCAGTACTAGAGTCAGTAGTAGAGTCAGTAGTAGAGTCAGTAGAGTCAGTAGTAGAGTCAGTAGAGTCAGTAGTAGAGTCAGTAGTAGAGTCAGTAGAGTCAGTAGTAGAGTCAGTAGTAGAGTCAGTAGTAGAGTCAGTAGTAGAGTCAGTAGAGTCAGTAGTAGAGTCAGTAGTAGAGTCAGTAGTAGAGTCAGTAGAGTCAGTAGTATAGTCAGTAGTATAGTCAGTAGTAGAGTCAGTAGAGTCAGTAGTAGAGTCAGTAGTAGAGTCAGTAGAGTCAGTAGTAGAGTCAGTAGTAGAGTCAGTACTAGAGTCAGTAGTAGAGTCAGTAGTAGAGTCAGTAGAGTCAGTAGTAGAGTCAGTAGAGTCAGTAGTAGAGTCAGTAGTAGAGTCAGTAGAGTCAGTAGTAGAGTCAGTAGTAGAGTCAGTAGTAGAGTCAGTAGTAGAGTCAGTAGTAGAGTCAGTAGTAGAGTCAGTAGTAGAAGCATCTCTGTGACCTCTTCAGTGAGTCTCAGTAGAACTTTTCCTCTCAGGCTGAAGAATTTCCGTGAGCTGAATAAACTCAAATGTGTCTGAGTGTCTCCCAGAGGGGCGGGTCTGTGTTTTGACAGTATCAGGTGTACTGGCTATAATCTCTCTCTCTCTCTCTCTCTCTCTCTCTCTCTCTCTCTCTCTCTCTCTCTCTCTCTCTCTCTCTCTCTCTCTCTCTCTCTCTCTCTCTCTCTCTCTCTCTCTCTCTCTCTCTCTCTCTCTCTCTCTCTCTACATAAAGAATCTGGTGTCTGACTAATGACGCTACTGTAACCAGGAAACGGAGAGAGAGAGAAACGGAGAGAGAGAGAAACAGAGAGAGAGAGAGAGAGAGCATTGGCTGTGAGCTTGGAGTTGTGAGGGGGGGGGGGGGGGGGGGGGGGGGGGGTCGGACACATCAAACAGTCAGCCTTGCCCTCCAGGTGACCTCTGACCCTGGGCCCTTTAGGGGTCAGGAGTCTTAGTAGATACTTAAACCCTTCTGCAGGATGTTTGACCCCCCCCCCCCCCCCCCCTCCCTGCTTCATATATATATTGGCCCACCAATAATCCCGGGCCAATCAATAGTAACTGTCCTCTCGATAATTCATAACATTAACATACACTCAATGGCCGCCGCGGATGGATGTGGAAGACATAGGAGGGCCATCACTCCAGTATCGACCCCCCCCCTTTTGGAGGGAGTCGATAGGCGGGGAGGTGATGGAGTTATGGCCTCCTGGAGGAGGTGGAGTCGCAGCAGAGACACACACACACACACACACACACACACACACAGCGGTTTGATTCCCCCTGAGCGAGGACCTGCTCTTCATCCGACTCCCTCCTTCCTTCTCCCGCGTCGCTCCATCTTCTTTTCCTTTGTTTTTCTCTGCATCTTCGTTCCTCCTCCTCTCCTTCTCTCCTCCTCTGTTCCCTCTCCTCCTCCGTTCCCTCTCCTCCTCTCCTCCTCTGTTCCCTCCTCCCTCACATTAAGCACCCTTCACCCTTGTCCTCCTCTCCTCCTCCGTTCCCTCTCCTCTCCTCCTCCTCTGTTCCCTCTCCTCTCCTTCTCTCCTCCTCTCCTCCTCCGTTCCCTCTCCTCTCCTCCTCTGTATCCTCCTCCCTCACATTAAGCACCCTTCACCCTTGTCCTCCTCTCCTCCTCCGTTCCCTCTCCTCTCCTCCTCCTCTGTTCCCTCTCCTCTCCTTCTCTCCTCTCCTCCTCCTCTGTTCCCTCTCCTCTCCTTCTCTCCTCCTCTCCTCCTCTGTTCCCTCTCCTCCTCTCCTCCTCCGTTCCCTCTCCTCTCCTCCTCTGTATCCTCCTCCCTCACATTAAGCACCCTTCATCCTTGTCCTCCTCTCCTCCTCCGTTCCCTCTCCTCTCCTCCTCTCCTACTCCGTTCCCTCTCCTCTCCTCCTCTCCTCTTCTCCTACTCCGTTCCCTCTCCTCTCCTCCTCTCCTCCTCTCCTCCTCCTCTGTTCCCTCTCCTCTCCTTCTCTCCTCCTCTCCTCCTCCGTTCCCTCTCCTCTCCTCCTCTGTATCCTCCTCCCTCACATTAAGCACCCTTCACCCTTGTCCTCCTCTCCTCCTCCGTTCCCTCTCCTCTCCTCCTCTCCTACTCCGTTCCCTCTCCTCTCCTCCTCTCCTCTTCTCCTACTCCGTTCCCTCTCCTCTCCTCCTCTCCTCCTCTCCTCCTCCTCTGTTCCCTCTCCTCTCCTTCTCTCCTCCTCTCCTCCTCCGTTCCCTCTCCTCTCCTCCTCTGTATCCTCCTCCCTCACATTAAGCACCCTTCACCCTTGTCCTCCTCTCCTCCTCCGTTCCCTCTCCTCTCCTCCTCTGTATCCTCCTCCCTCACATTAAGCACCCTTCACCCTTGTCCTCCTCTCCTCCTCCGTTCCCTCTCCTCTCCTTCTCTCCTCTCCTCCTCCTCTGTTCCCTCTCCTCTCCTTCTCTCCTCCTCTCCTCCTCCGTTCCCTCTCCTCTCCTCCTCTGTATCCTCCTCCCTCACATTAAGCACCCTTCACCCTTGTCCTCCTCTTCTCGTCTCTCCCGGCTCACCCTGAGCTATAGGCCCGGGTGTAATGGCCCACTAAATTAACTCCTTGTGAGCGTGGTTTAGGGCCCGGCTGTAATTAGCATGTGATCGGTGCGGGCGAGGAGCTAAAGGCCCCGCCTCCGGGGGGCCCCCGGGGGCGGGGCCACGGCCCCCTCGCTCGTCTCCATCGCAAAGTTCATCCTTATAAACATGTCAGTGAGACGCGTGATTAAACGGCCCGGTCGTCGGATAATGGATCCCAGCGTACCTGTCTTCTCTTATCTTGCTAACTCACCACCAAAAAAAATTCACATGCAGAAGAGAATGAGAGAGAGAGAGAATGAGAGAGAGAGAGAATGAGAGAGAGAGAGAATGAGAGAGAAAGCGAGAGAGAGATTTTTTTGATTTTTACAAAAACTTTATTTCTACATAGAACAATACGAACATACAGACACATTAACTAACTACACCCAACAACAAAAACCCTGAACACCCTTTTGTCCCTGAGAGGAGGTCTTGAGACCCCACTCAGTATGGAGTCGGGAGTTTCCTCTTCTTCCTCCCTCCTGCAGCATCTTCTTCTCAACCTCCTCCTCCTGCAGCATCTTCTTCTCAACCTCCTCCTCCTGCAGCATCTTCTTCTCAACCTCCTCCTCCTCCTGCAGCCTCTCCGTCCTCCTCCTCCTCCTGCAGCATCTCCCCCTCGTCCTCGTCCTCGGAGCAGGGCAGCCACCGCCGCCTCTGGAAGTCTCTGCAGGGCCTCCTCATCCTCCCTCCTCTTCCTCTTCAGACGGTGAGCCTGACTCTTCTCCTCATCCACCTCCATGCCAACCTCACCGTCTGCCAACTCGACCTCAGCCTCCTGCTCACGTTTATCCCTCCCTGCCCCTTCCTCTCCCACCTGCTGCACCCCACCTCCCCCCTCCGTGCCCCCCCCCGCACCCCACATCCCCCCTTTGTGCTCCCCTCCTGCCCCCCACACCCCCCCTCCGTGCTCCCCTCCTGCACCCCACCCGCCTCCTCCCGGCCTCCCTCCTTGTCCCCTCCGTCCTCCTGGCCTCCCTCCTTGTCTCCTCCGTCCTCCCGGCCTCCCTCCTTGTCCCCTCCGTCCTCCCGGCCTCCCTCCTTGTCCCCTCCGTCCTCCCGGCCTCCCTCCTTGTCCCCTCCGTCCTCCCTCCTTGTCTCCTCCGTCCTCCTGGCCTCCCTCCTTGTCTCCTCCCTCCTCTGTGCTCCCCTCCTGCACCCCACCCGCCTCCTCCCGGCCTCCCTCCTTGTCTCCTCCGTCCTCCTGGCCTCCCTCCTTGTCCCCTCCCTCCTCCCGGCCTCCCTCCTTGTCCCCTCCCTCCTCTTGGCCTCCCTCCTTGTCCCCTCCCTCCTCCCGGCCTCCCTCCTTGTCCCCTCCGTCCTCCCGGCCTCCCTCCTTGTCCCCTCCCTCCTCTTGGCCTCCCTCCTTGTCCCCTCCCTCCTCCCGGCCTCCCTCCTTGTCCCCTCCGTCCTCCCGGCCTCCCTCCTTGTCCCCTCCCTCCTCTTGGCCTCCCTCCTTGTCCCCTCCCTCCTCCCGGCCTCCCTCCTTGTCCCCTCCGTCCTCCCGGCCTCCCTCCTTGTCCCCTCCCTCCTCCCGGCCTCCCTCCTTGTCCCCTCCGTCCTCCCGGCCTCCCTCCTTGTCCCCTCCGTCCTCCCGGCCCTCCCTCCTTGTCCCCTCCGTC
>NW_022974928.1:0-31310 GCF_009769545.1 Cyclopterus lumpus | reverse complement strand
GTCATATATACACCTGTGATGTCACCTGTGACATCATATATACACCTGTGACGTCACCTGTGACTCAAATAACTGCTACTACGTTACCAGTGACGTCATATATACACCTGTGATGTCACCTGTGACGTCATATATACACCTGTGACGTCACCTGTGACTCAAATAACTGCTACTATGCTACCAGTGACGTCATATATACACCTGTGACGTCACCTGTGACTCAAAAAACTGCTACTACGTTACCAGTCACGTCATATATACACCTGTGATGTCACCCTGTGACGTCATATAACACCTGTGACGTCACCTGTGACTCAAAACTGCTACTACTTACTTACCAGTGACGTCATATATACACCTGTGATGTCACCTGTGACTCAAATAACTGCTACTACGTTACTAGTGACGTCATATATACACCTGTGATGTCACCTGTGACTCAAATAACTGCTACTACGTTACCAGTGACGTCATATATACACCTGTGACGTCACCTGTGACTCAAATAACTGCTACTATGCTACCAGTGACGTCATATATACACCTGTGACGTCACCTGTGACTCAAATAACTGCTACTACGCTACCAGTGACGTCATATATACAACTGTGATGTCACCTGTGACGTCATATACCCTGTGACGTCACCTGTGACTCAAATAACTGCTACTACGTTACCAGTGACGTCATATATACACCTGTGATGTCACCTGTGACGTCATATATACACCTGTGACGTCACCTGTGACTCAAATAACTGCTACTACGTTACCAGTGACGTCATATATACACCTGTGATGTCACCTGTGACTCAAATAACTGCTACTACGTTACCAGTGACGTCATATATACACCTGTGATGTCACCTGTGACGTCATATATACACCTGTGACGTCACCTGTGACTCAAATAACTTCTACTACGTTACCAGTGACGTCATATATACACCTGTGATGTCACCTGTGACATCATATATACACCTGTGACGTCACCTGTGACTCAATTAACTGCTACTACGTTACCAGTGACGTCATATATACACCTGTGATGTCACCTGTGACGTCATATATACACCTGTGACGTCACCTGTGACTCAAATAACTGCTACTATGCTACCAGTGACGTCATATATACACCTGTGACGTCACCTGTGACTCAAATAACTGCTACTACGTTACCAGTGACGTCATATATACACCTGTGATGTCACCTGTGACTCAAATAACTGCTACTACGTTACCAGTGACGTCATATATACACCTGTGACGTCACCTGTGACTCAAATAACTGCTACTACGTTACCAGTGACGTAATATATACACCTGTGACGTCACCTGTGACTCAAATAACTGCTACTACGCTACCAGTGACATCATATATACACCTGTGAGGTCACCTGTGACTCAAATAACTGCTACTACGCTACCAGTGACATCATATATACACCTGTGACGTCACCTGTGACTCAAATAACTGCTACTACGTTACCAGTGACATCATATATACACCTGTGATGTCACCTGTGACTCAAATAACTGCTACTACGCTACCAGTGACATCATATATACACCTGTGATGTAACCTGTCACTCAAATAACTGCTACTACGTTACCAGTGACGCCATATATACACCTGTGATGTCACCTGTGACTCAAATATCTGCTACTATGCTACCAGTGACGTCATATATACACCTGTGACGTCACCTGTGACTCAAATAACTGCTACTACGTTACCAGTGACGTCATATATACACCTGTGACGTCACCTGTGACTCAAATAACTGCTACTATGCTACCAGTGACGTCATATATACACCTGTGATGTCACCTGTGACTCAAATAACTGCTACTATGTTACCAGTGACGTCATATATACACCTGTGATGTCACCTGTGACTCAAATAACTGCTACTATGCTACCAGTGACTTCATATATACACCTGTGACTTCACCTGTGACTCAAATAACTGCTACTATGCTACCAGTGACGTCATATATACACCTGTGATGTCACCTGTGACTCAAATAACTGCTACTATGCTACCAGTGACGTCATATATACACCTGTGACTTCACCTGTGACTCAAATAACTGCTACTACGCTACCAGTGACGTCATATATACACCTGTGATGTCACCTGTGACTCAAATAACTGCTACTATGCTAGCAGTGACATCATATATACACCTGTGATGTAACCTGTGACTCAAATAACTGCTACTACGTTACCAGTGACGTCATATATACACCTGTGATGTCACCTGTGACTTAAATATCTGCTACTATGCTACCAGTGACGTCATATATACACCTGTGACGTCACCTGTGACTCAAATAACTGCTACTATGCTACCAGTGACGTCATATATACACCTGTGACGTCACCTGTGACTCAAATAACTGCTATTACGCTACCAGTGACGTCATATATACACCTGTGACTCAAATAACTGCTACTACGTTACCAGTGACGTCATATATACACCTGTGACGTCACCTGTGACTCAAATAACTGCTACTATGTTACCAGTGACGTCATATATACACCTGTGATGTAACCTGTGACTCAAATAACTGCTACTACGTTACCAGTGACGCCATATTTACACCTGTGATGTCACCTCAGACTCAAATATCTGCTACTATGCTACCAGTGACGTCATATATACACCTGTGACGTCACCTGTGACTCAAATAACTGCTACTATGCTACCAGTGACATCATATATACACCTGTGACGTCACCTGTGACTCAAATAACTGCTACTATGCTACCAGTGACGTCATATATACACCTGTGACGTCACCTGTGACTCAAATAACTGCTACTACGCTACCAGTGACGTCATATACACCTGTGACTCAAATAACTGCTACTACGTTACCAGTGACGTCATATGTACACCTGTGACGTCACCTGTGACTCAAATAACTGCTACTATGCTACCAGTGACGTCATATATACACCTGTGATGTCACCTGTGACTCAAATAACTGCTACTATGTTACCAGTGACGTCATATATACACCTGTGATGTCACCTGTGACTCAAATAACTGCTACTATGCTACCAGTGACTTCATATATACACCTGTGACTTCACCTGTGACTCAAATAACTGCTACTACGTTACCAGTGACGTCATATATACACCTGTAATGTCACCTGTGACTCAAATAACTGCTACTACGCTACCAGTGACATCATATATACACCTGTGACTTCACCTGTGACTCAAATAACTGCTACTACGCTACCAGTGACATCATATATACACCTGTGACTTCACCTGTGACTCAAATAACTGCTACTATGCTACCAGTGACGTCATATATACACCTGTGACGTCACCTGTGACTCAAATAACTGCTACTACGCTACCAGTGACATCATATATACACCTGTGATGTCACCTGTGACTCAAATAACTGCTACTATGCTACCAGTGACATCATATATACACCTGTGACGTCACCTGTGACTCAAATAACTGCTACTACGCTACCAGTGACGTCATATATACACCTGTGACTCAAATAACTGCTACTACGTTACCAGTGACGTCATATATACACCTGTGACGTCACCTGTGACTCAAATAACTGCTACTATGCTACCAGTGACGTCATATATACACCTGTGATGTCACCTGTGACTCAAAAAACTGCTACTATGCTACCAGTGACATCATATATACACCTGTTATGTAACCTGTGACTCAAATAACTGCTACTACGTTACCAGTGACGCCATATATACACCTGTGATGTCACCTGTGACTCAAATATCTGCTACTATGCTACCAGTGACGTCATATATACACCTGTGACTTCACCTGTGACTCAAATAACTGCTACTATGCTACCAGTGACATCATATATACACCTGTGACGTCACCTGTGACTCAAATAACTGCTAGTATGCTACCAGTGACGTCATATATACACCTGTGACGTCACCTGTGACTCAAATAACTGCTACTACGCTACCAGTGACATCATATATACACCTGTGACGTCACCTGTGACTCAAATAACTGCTACTATGCTACCAGTGACGTCATATATACACTTGTGATGTCACCTGTGACTCAAATAACTGCTACTACGTTACTAGTGACGTCATATATACACCTGTGATGTCACCTGTGACTCAAATAACTGCTACTACGTTACCAGTGACGTCATATATACACCTGTGATGTCACCTGTGACGTCATATATACACCTGTGACGTCACCTGTGACTCAAATAACTGCTACTACGTTACCAGTGACGTCATATATACACCTGTGATGTCACCTGTGACGTCATATATTTACCTGTGACGTCACCTGTGACTCAAATAACTGCTACTACGCTACCAGTGACGTCATATATACACCTGTGACGTCACCTGTGACTCAAATAACTGCTACTACGTTACCAGTGACGTCATATATACACCTGTGATGTCACCTGTGACTCAAATAACTGCTACTACGTTACCAGTGACGTCATATATACACCTGTGATGTCACCTGTGAAGTCATATATACACCTGTGATGTCACCTGTGACTCAAATAACTGCTACTACGTTACCAGTGACGTCATATATACACCTGTGATGTCACCTGTGACGTCATATATACACCTGTGACGTCACCTGTGACTCAAATAACTGCTACTACGTTACCAGTGACGTCATATATACACCTGTGATGTCACCAGTGACGTCATATATACACCTGTGACGTCACCTGTGACTCAAATAACTGCTACTACGCTACCAGTGACATCATATATACACCTGTGACGTCACCTGTGACTCAAATAACTGCTACTACGCTACCAGTGACGTCATATATACACCTGTGACGTCACCTGTGACTCAAATAACTGCTACTACGCTACCAGTGACGTCATATATACACCTGTGACGTCACCTGTGACTCAAATAACTGCTACTACGCTACCAGTGACATCATATATACACCTGTGACGTCACCTGTGACTCAAATAACTGCTACTACGTTACCAGTGACGTCATATATACACCTGTGATGTCACCTGTGACTCAAATAACTGCTACTACGTTACCAGTGACGTCATATATACACCTGTGATGTCACCTGTGACTCAAATAACTGCTACTACGCTACCAGTGACATCATATATACACCTGTGACTTCACCTGTGACTCAAATAACTGCTACTACGCTACCAGTGACATCATATATACACCTGTGACTTCACCTGTGACTCAAATAACTGCTACTATGCTACCAGTGACGTCATATATACACCTGTGACGTCACCTGTGACTCAAATAACTGCTACTACGTTACCAGTGACATCATATATACACCTGTGATGTCACCTGTGACTCAAATAACTGCTACTATGCTACCAGTGACTTCATATATACACCTGTGACGTCACCTGTGACTCAAATAACTGCTACTAAGCTATATATAGATATAACTATATATATCTATATATATAGATATATAGATAAAACTATATATATATCTATATATATAGATATAACTATTTATAACTATCGATATAGATATAGATATAACTATATATATATAGATATAACTATATATATATCTATATATGTGTGTATATATATGTATATATATATGTATATTTACGTATGTATAAATACATATGTGTGTGTGTATATATGTATATATATGTGTATATAACTATATATATATACTTATATATAACTATATCCCCCCTCCCCTTACTGCTTGCTGTATACTGTCTATGTATCAATATGTATCCCTCCAACTTCCCCCCTCCTCCCACCGCTTATGCGCCTGCCAGAGAGCGTGTAGGGAGCAGAGTGGCCTCTCTCCCCCCTCCACCCTCCCCCCTCCCCTCACCGTTTGCCCACCGTGCAAACAGGAAGGAGAGGGGGGAGAGTGGAGGGGGCAGAGAGGAGACTCTGCTCCCTCCACCCTCCCCGGTCCCGTCTAAGGAATCTGACGGAAGTCACTTCTATTTATAACTTTAGGTGTGTATTCCGTGATGTCACCTGTGACTCAAATAACTGCTACTACGTTACCAGTGACGTCATATATACACCTGTGATGTCACCTGTGACGTCATATATACACCTGTGATGTCACCTGTGACTCAAATAACTGCTACTACGTTACCAGTGACGTCATATATACACCTGTGATGTCACCTGTGACGTCATATATACACCTGTGACGTCACCTGTGACTCAAATAACTTCTACTACGTTACCAGTGACGTCATATATACACCTGTGATGTCACCTGTGACGTCATATATACACCTGTGACGTCACCTGTGACTCAAATAACTTCTACTACGTTACCAGTGACGTCATATATACACCTGTGATGTCACCTGTGACATCATATATACACCTGTGACGTCACCTGTGACTCAAATAACTGCTACTATGCTACCAGTGACGTCATATATACACCTGTGATGTCACCTGTGACGTCATATATACACCTGTGACGTCACCTGTGACTCAAATAACTGCTACTACGTTACCAGTGACGTCATATATACACCTGTGATGTCACCTGTGACGTCATATATACACCTGTGACGTCACCTGTGACTCAAATAACTGCTACTACGTTACCAGTGACGTCATATATACACCTGTGATGTCACCTGTGACTCCAATAACTGCTACTACGCTACCAGTGACGTGATATATACACCTGTGACGTCACCTGTGACTCAAATAACTGCTACTACGTTACCAGTGACGTCATATATACACCTGTGACGTCACCTGTGACTCAAATAACTGCTACTACGCTACCAGTGACATCATATATACACCTGTGACTTCACCTGTGACTCAAATAACTGCTACTACGCTACCAGTGACATCATATATACACCTGTGACTTCACCTGTGACTCAAATAACTGCTACTATGCTACCAGTGACGTCATATATACACCTGTGACGTCACCTGTGACTCAAATAACTGCTACTACGTTACCAGTGACATCATATATACACCTGTGATGTCACCTGTGACTCAAATAACTGCTACTATGCTACCAGTGACTTCATATATACACCTGTGACGTCACCTGTGACTCAAATAACTGCTACTACGCTATATATAGATATAACTATATATATCTATATATATAGATATATAGATAAAACTATATATATATCTATATATATAGATATAACTATTTATAACTATCGATATAGATATAGATATAACTATATATATATAGATATAACTATATATATATCTATATATGTGTGTATATATATATGTATATATATATGTATATTTACGTATGTATAAATACATATGTGTGTGTGTATATATGTATATATATGTGTATATAACTATATATATATACTTATATATAACTATATCCCCCCTCCCCTTACTGCTTGCTGTATACTGTCTATGTATCAATATGTATCCCTCCAACCTCCCCCCTCCTCCCACCGCTTATGCGCCTGCCAGAGAGCGTGTAGGGAGCAGAGTGGCCTCTCTCCCCCCTCCACCCTCCCCCCTCCCCTCACCGTTTGCCCACCGTGCAAACAGGAAGGAGAGGGGGGAGAGTGGAGGGGGCAGAGAGGAGACTCTGCTCCCTCCACCCTCCCCGGTCCCGTCTAAGGAATCTGACGGAAGTCACTTCTATTTATAACTTTAGGTGTGTATTCCGTGATGTCACCTGTGACTCAAATAACTGCTACTACGTTACCAGTGACGTCATATATACACCTGTGATGTCACCTGTGACGTCATATATACACCTGTGATGTCACCTGTGACTCAAATAACTGCTACTACGTTACCAGTGACGTCATATATACACCTGTGATGTCACCTGTGACATCATATATACACCTGTGACGTCACCTGTGACTCAAATAACTTCTACTACGTTACCAGTGACGTCATATATACACCTGTGATGTCACCTGTGACGTCATATATACACCTGTGACGTCACCTGTGACTCAAATAACTTCTACTACGTTACCAGTGATGTCATATATACACCTGTGATGTCACCTGTGACATCATATATACACCTGTGACGTCACCTGTGACTCAAATAACTGCTACTACGTTACCAGTGACGTCATATATACACCTGTGATGTCACCTGTGACGTCATATATACACCTGTGACGTCACCTGTGACTCAAATAACTGCTACTATGCTACCAGTGACGTCATATACACCTGTGACGTCACCTGTGACTCAAATAACTGCTACTACGTTACCAGTCACGTCATATATACACCTGTGATGTCACCTGTGACATCATATATACACCTGTGACGTCACCTGTGACTCAAATAACTGCTACTATGCTACCAGTGACGTCATATATACACCTGTGACGTCACCTGTGACTCAAATAACTGCTACTACGCTACCAGTGACGTCATATATACACCTGTGATGTCACCTGTGACGTCATATATACACCTGTGACGTCACCTGTGACTCAAATAACTGCTACTACGTTACGAGTGACGTCATATATACACCTGTGATGTCACCTGTGACGTCATATATACACCTGTGACGTCACCTGTGACTCAAATAACTGCTACTACGTTACCAGTGACGTCATATATACACCTGTGACGTCACCTGTGACTCAAATAACTGCTACTATGCTACCAGTGACGTCATATATACACCTGTGACGTCACCTGTGACTCAAATAACTGCTACTATGCTACAAGTGACGTCATATATATACCTGTGATGTAACCTGTGACTCAAATAACTGCTACTACGTTACCAGTGACGCCATATATACACCTGTGATGTCACCTGTGACTCAAATAACTGCTACTACGTTACCAGTGACGCCATATATACACCTGTGATGTCACCTGTGACTCAAATATCTGCTACTATGCTACCAGTGACGTCATATATACACCTGTGACGTCACCTGTGACTCAAATAACTGCTACTATGCTACCAGTGACTTCATATATACACCTGTGACTTCACCTGTGACTCAAATAACTGCTACTATGCTACCAGTGACGTCATATATACACCTGTGATGTCACCTGTGACTCAAATAACTGCTACTATGCTACCAGTGACATCATATATACACCTGTGATGTAACCTGTGACTCAAATAACTGCTACTACGTTACCAGTGACGTCATATATACACCTGTGACGTCATCTGTGAATCAAATAACTGCTACTACGCTACCAGTGACGTCATATATACACCTGTGATGTCACCTGTGACTCAAATAACTGCTACTATGCTACCAGTGACATCATATATACACCTGTGATGTAACCTGTGACTCAAATAACTGCTACTACGTTACCAGTGACGTCATATATACACCTGTGATGTCACCTGTGACTCAAATATCTGCTACTAAGCTACCAGTGAAGTCATATATACACCTGTGACGTCACCTGTGACTCAAATAACTGCTACTATGCTACCAGTGACGTCATATATACACCTGTGACGTCACCTGTGACTCAAATAACTGCTATTACGCTACCAGTGACGTCATATATACACCTGTGACTCAAATAACTGCTACTACGTTACCAGTGACGTCATATATACACCTGTGACGTCACCTGTGACTCAAATAACTGCTACTATGTTACCAGTGACGTCATATATACACCTGTGATGTCACCTGTGACTCAAATAACTGCTACTATGCTACCAGTGACTTCATATATACACCTGTGACTTCACCTGTGACTCAAATAACTGCTAATATGCTACCAGTGACGTCATATATACACCTGTGATGTCACCTGTGACTCAAATAACTGCTACTATGCTACCAGTGACGTCATATGTATATATGACGTTATATCTATATATGTGTGTATATATATGTATATTTACGTATGTATAAATATATATATGTGTGTGTATATATGTATATATATGTGTATATAACTATATATATATACTTATATTTAACTATATCCCCCCTTCCCCTACTGCTTGCTGTATACTGTATATGTATCAATATGTATCCCTCCAACCTCCCCCCTCCTCCCACCGCTTATGCGCCTGCCAGAGAGCGTGTAGGGAGCAGAGTGGCCTCTCTCCCCCCTCCACCCTCCCCCCTCCCCTCACCGTTTGCCCACCGTGCAAACAGGAAGGAGAGGGGGGAGAGTGGAGGGGGCAGAGAGGAGACTCTGCTCCCTCCACCCTCCCCGGTCCCGTCTAAGGAATCTGATGGAAGTCACTTCTATTTATAACTTTAGGTGTGTATTCCGTGATGTCACCTGTGACTCAAATAACTGCTACTACGTTACCAGTGACGTCATATATACACCTGTGATGTCACCTGTGACGTCATATATACACCTGTGATGTCACCTGTGACTCAAATAACTGCTACTACGTTACCAGTGACGTCATATATACACCTGTCATGTCACCTGTGACGTCATATATACACCTGTGACGTCACCTGTGACGTCATATATACACCTGTGACGTCGCCTGTGACTCAAATAACTTCTACTACGTTACCAGTGACGTCATATATACACCTGTGATGTCACCTGTGACATCATATATACACCTGTGACGTCACCTGTGACTCAAATAACTGCTACTACGCTACCAGTGACATCATATATACACCTGTGACGTCACCTGTGACTCAAATAACTGCTACTACGTTACCAGTGACGTCATATATACACCTGTGATGTCACCTGTGACGTCATATATACACCTGTGACGTCGCCTGTGACTCAAATAACTTCTACTACGTTACCAGTGACATCATATATACACCTGTGACGTCACCTGTGACTCAAATAACTGCTACTACGTTACCAGTGACATCATATATACACCTGTGATGTCATATGTGACTCAAATAACTGCTACTACGCTACCAGTGACGTCATATATACACCTGTGATGTCACCTGTGACATCATATATACACCTGTGACGTCACCTGTGACTCAAATAACTGCTACTACGCTACCAGTGACATCATATATACACCTGTGACGTCACCTGTGACTCAAATAACTGCTACTACGTTACCAGTGACGTCATATATACACCTGTGATGTCACCTGTGACGTCATATATACACCTGTGACGTCGCCTGTGACTCAAATAACTTCTACTACGTTACCAGTGACATCATATATACACCTGTGACGTCACCTGTGACTCAAATAACTGCTACTACGTTACCAGTGACATCATATATACACCTGTGATGTCATATGTGACTCAAATAACTGCTACTACGTTACCAGTGACGTCATATATACACCTGTGATGTCACCTGTGACGTCATATATACACCTGTGACGTCGCCTGTGACTCAAATAACTTCTACTACGTTACCAGTGACATCATATATACACCTGTGACGTCACCTGTGACTCAAATAACTGCTACTACGTTACCAGTGACGTCATATATACACCTGTGATGTCACCTGTGACGTCATATATACACCTGTGACGTCGCCTGTGACTCAAATAACTTCTACTACGCTACCAGTGACATCATATATACACCTGTGACGTCACCTGTGACTCAAATAACTGCTACTACGTTACCAGTGACATCATATATACACCTGTGATGTCATCTGTGACTCAAATAACTGCTACTACGCTACCAGTGACGTCATATATACACCTGTGATGTCACCTGTGACTCAAATAACTGCTACTATGCTACCTGTGACGTCACCTGTGACTCAAATAACTGCTACTACGCTATATATAGATATAACTATATATATCTATATATATAGATATATAGATAAAACTATATATATATCTATATATATAGATATAACTATTTATAACTATCGATATAGATATAACTATATATATATAGATATAACTATATATATATATATATATATGTGTGTATATATATATGTATATATATATATGTATATTTACGTATGTATAAATACATATGTGTGTGTGTATATATGTATATATATGTGTATATAACTATATATATATACTTATATAAAACTATATCCCCCCTCCCCTTACTGCTTGCTGTATACTGTATATGTATCAATATGTATCCCTCCAACCTCCCCGCTCCTCCCACCGCTTATGCGCCTGCCAGAGAGCGTGTAGGGAGCAGAGTGGCCTCTCTCCCCCCTCCACTCTCCCCCCTCCCCTCACCGTTTGCCCACCGTGCAAACAGGAAGGAGAGGGGGGAGAGTGGAGGGGGCAGAGAGGAGACTCTGCTCCCTCCACCCTCCCCGGTCCCGTCTAAGGAATCTGATGGAAGTCACTTCTATTTATAACTTTAGGTGTGTATTCCGTGATGTCACCTGTGACTCAAATAACTGCTACTACGTTACCAGTGACGTCATATATACACCTGTGATGTCACCTGTGACGTCATATATACACCTGTGATGTCACCTGTGACTCAAATAACTGCTACTACGTTACCAGTGACGTCATATATACACCTGTGATGTCACCTGTGACGTCATATATACACCTGTGACGTCGCCTGTGACTCAAATAACTTCTACTACGTTACCAGTGACGTCATATATACACCTGTGATGTCACCTGTGACATCATATATACACCTGTGACGTCACCTGTGACTCAAATAACTTCTACTACGTTACCAGTGACGTCATATATACACCTGTGATGTCACCTGTGACATCATATATACACCTGTGACGTCACCTGTGACTCAAATAACTGCTACTACGCTACCAGTGACATCATATATACACCTGTGACGTCACCTGTGACTCAAATAACTGCTACTACGTTACCAGTGACGTCATATATACAACTGTGACGTCACCTGTGACTCAAATAACTGCTACTACGCTACCAGTGACATCATATATACACCTGTGACGTCACCTGTGACTCAAATAACTGCTACTACGTTACCAGTGACGTCATATATACACCTGTGATGTCACCAGTGACGTCATATATACACCTGTGACGTCACCTGTGACTCAAATAACTGCTACTACGCTACCAGTGACATCATATATACACATGTGACGTCACCTGTGACTCAAATAACTGCTACTATGCTACCAGTGACGTCATATATACACCTGTGACGTCACCTGTGACTCAAATAACTGCTACTATGCTACCAGTGACATCATATATACACCTGTGACGTCACCTGTGACTCAAATAACTGCTACTACGTTACCAGTGACGTCATATACACACCTGTGATGTCACCTGTGACTCAAATAACTGCTACTACGTTACCAGTGACGTCATATATACACCTGTGATGTCACCTGTGACTCAAATAACTGCTACTACGCTACCAGTGACATCATATATACACCTGTGACTTCACCTGTGACTCAAATAACTGCTACTATGCTACCAGTGACGTCATATATACACCTGTGACGTCACCTGTGACTCAAATAACTGCTACTACGCTACCAGTGACGTCATATATACACCTGTGATGTCACCTGTGACTCAAATAACTGCTACTACGTTACCAGTGACATCATATACACACCTGTGATGTCACCTGTGACTCAAATAACTGCTACTACGCTACCAGTGACATCATATATACACCTGTGACGTCACCTGTGACTCAAATAACTGCTACTACGTTACCAGTGACATCATATATACACCTGTGATGTCACCTGTGACTCAAATAACTGCTACTACGCTACCAGTGACATCATATATACACCTGTGACTCAAATAACTGCTACTACGCTACCAGTGACATCATATATACACCTGTGACGTCACCTGTGACTCAAAGAACTGCTACTACGTTACCAGTGACATCATATATACACCTGTGATGTCACCTGTGACTCAAATAACTGCTACTACGTTACCAGTGACGTGATATATACACCTGTGACGTCACCTGTGACTCAAATAACTGCTACTACGTTACCAGTGACGTCATATATACACCTGTGATGTCACCTGTGACTCAAATAACTGCTACTACGTTACCAGTGACATCATATATACACCTGTGACGTCACCTGTGACTCAAATAACTGCTACTACGTTACCAGTGACATCATATATACACCTGTGACGTCACCTGTGACTCAAATAACTGCTACTACGCTATATATAGATATAACTATATATATCTATATATATAGATATATAGATAAAACTATATATATATCTATATATATAGATATAACTATTTATAACTATCGATATAGATATAGATATAACTATATATATATAGATATAACTATATATATATATCTATATATGTGTGTATATATATATATGTATATATATATGTATATTTACGTATGTATAAATACATATGTGTGTGTGTATATATGTATATATATGTGTATATAACTATATATATATACTTATATATAACTATATCCCCCCTCCCCTTACTGCTTGCTGTATACTGTATATGTATCAATATGTATCCCTCCAACCTCCCCGCTCCTCCCACCGCTTATGCGCCTGCCAGAGAGCGTGTAGGGAGCAGAGTGGCCTCTCTCCCCCCTCCACCCTCCCCCCTCCCCTCACCGTTTGCCCACCGTGCAAACAGGAAGGAGAGGGGGGAGAGTGGAGGGGGCAGAGAGGAGACTCTGCTCCCTACACGCTCCCCGGTCCCGTCTAAGGAATCTGATGGAAGTCACTTCTATTTATAACTTTGGGTGTGTATTCCGTGATGTCACCTGTGACTCAAATAACTGCTACTACGTTACCAGTGACGTCATATATACACCTGTGATGTCACCTGTGACGTCATATATACACCTGTGACGTCACCTGTGACTCAAATAACTGCTACTACGTTACCAGTGACGTCATATATACACCTGTGACGTCACCTGTGACTCAAATAACTGCTACTACGTTACCAGTGACGTCATATATACACCTGTGATGTCACCTGTGACGTCATATATACACCTGTGACGTCACCTGTGACTCAAATAACTGCTACTACGTTACCAGTGACGTCATATATACACCTGTGACGTCACCTGTGACTCAAATAACTGCTACTACGCTACCAGTGACGTCATATATACACCTGTGATGTCACCTGTGACTCAAATAACGGCTACTACGCTACCAGTGACGTCATATATACACCTGTGACGTCACCTGTGACTCAAATAACTGCTACTACGTTACCAGTGACGTCATATATACACTTGTGATGTCACCTGTGACTCAAATAACTGCTACTACGTTACTAGTGACGTCATATATACACCTGTGATGTCACCTGTGACTAAAATAACTGCTACTACGTTACCAGTGACGTCATATATACACCTGTGATGTCACCTGTGACGTCATATATACACCTGTGACGTCACCTGTGACTCAAATAACTGCTACTACGTTACCAGTGACGTCATATATACACCTGTGATGTCACCTGTGACGTCATATATAAACCTGTGACGTCACCTGTGACTCAAATAACTGCTACTATGTTACCAGTGACGTCATATATACACCTGTGACGTCACCTGTGACTCAAATAACTGCTACTACGCTACCAGTGACGTCATATATACACCTGTGATGTCACCTGTGACTCAAATAACGGCTACTACGCTACCAGTGACGTCATATATACACCTGTGACGTCACCTGTGACTCAAATAACTGCTACTACGCTACCAGTGACGTCATATATACACCTGTGATGTCACCTGTGACTCAAATAACTGCTACTACGTTACTAGTGACGTCATATATACACCTGTGATGTCACCTGTGACTCAAATAACTGCTACTACGCTACCAGTGACGTCATATATACACCTGTGACGTCACCTGTGACTCAAATAACTGCTACTACGTTACCAGTGACGTCATATATACACCTGTGATGTCACCTGTGACTCAAATAACTGCTACTACGTTACCAGTGACGTCATATATACACCTGTGACGTCATATATACACCTGTGATGTCACCTGTGACTCAAATAACTGCTACTACGTTACCAGTGACGTCATATATACACCTGTGATGTCACCAGTGACGTCATATATACACCTGTGACGTCACCTGTGACTCAAATAACTGCTACTACGCTACCAGTGACATCATATATACACCTGTGACGTCACCTGTGACTCAAATAACTGCTACTACGCTACCAGTGACGTCATATATACACCTGTGACGTCACCTGTGACTCAAATAACTGCTACTATGCTACCAGTGACATCATATATACACCTGTGACGTCACCTGTGACTCAAATAACTGCTACTACGTTACCAGTGACGTCATATATACACCTGTGATGTCACCTGTGACTCAAATAACTGCTACTACGTTACCAGTGACGTCATATATACACCTGTGATGTCACCTGTGACTCAAATAACTGCTACTACGCTGCCAGTGACATCATATATACACCTGTGACTTCACCTGTGACTCAAATAACTGCTACTACGCTACCAGTGACATCATATATACACCTGTGACTTCACCTGTGACTCAAATAACTGCTACTATGCTACCAGTGACGTCATATATACACCTGTGATGTCACCTGTGACTCAAATAACGGCTACTACGCTACCAGTGACGTCATATATACACCTGTGACGTCACCTGTGACTCAAATAACTGCTACTACGTTAACAGTGACGTCATATATACACTTGTGATGTCACCTGTGACTCAAATAACTGCTACTACGTTACTAGTGACGTCATATATACACCTGTGATGTCACCTGTGACTCAAATAACTGCTACTACGTTACCAGTGACGTCATATATACACCTGTGATGTCACCTGTGACGTCATATATACACCTGTGACGTCACCTGTGACTCAAATAACTGCTACTACGTTACCAGTGACGTCATATATACACCTGTGATGTCACCTGTGACGTCATATATACACCTGTGACGTCACCTGTGACTCAAATAACTGCTACTACGCTACCAGTGACGTCATATATACACCTGTGATGTCACCTGTGACTCAAATAACGGCTACTACGCTACCAGTGACGTCATATATACACCTGTGACGTCACCTGTGACTCAAATAACTGCTACTACGCTACCAGTGACGTCATATATACACCTGTGATGTCACCTGTGACTCAAATAACGGCTACTATGTTACTAGTGACGTCATATATACACCTGTGATGTCACCTGTGACTCAAATAACTGCTACTACGTTACTAGTGACGTCATATATACACCTGTGATGTCACCTGTGACTCAAATAACTGCTACTACGTTACCAGTGACGTCATATATACACCTGTGATGTCACCTGTGACTCAAATAACTGCTACTACGTTACCAGTGACGTCATATATACACCTGTGATGTCACCTGTGACTCAAATAACTGCTACTACGTTACCAGTGACGTCATATATACACCTGTGACGTCACCTGTGACTCAAATAACTGATACTACGTTACCAGTGACGTCATATATACACCTGTGATGTCACCTGTGACTCAAATAACTGCTACTATGTTACCAGTGACGTCATATATACAGCTGTGACGTCACCTGTGACTCAAATAACTGCTACTACGTTACCAGTGACGTCATATATACACCTGTGACGTCACCTGTGACTCAAATAACTGCTACTATGCTACCAGTGACATCATATATACACCTGTGACGTCACCTGTGACTCAAATAACTGCTACTACGTTACCAGTGACGTCATATTTACACCTGTGATGTCACCTGTGACTCAAATAACTGCTACTACGTTACCAGTGACGTCATATATACACCTGTGATGTCACCTGTGACTCAAATAACTGCTACTACGTTACCAGTGACGTCATATATACACCTGTGACGTCACCTGTGACTCAAATAACTGCTACTACGTTACCAGTGATGTCATATATACACCTGTGACGTCACCTGTGACTCAAATAACTGATACTACGTTACCAGTGACGTCATATATACACCTGTGATGTCACCTGTGACTCAAATAACTGCTACTATGTTACCAGTGACGTCATATATACAGCTGTGACGTCACCTGTGACTCAAATAACTGCTACTACGTTACCAGTGACGTCATATATACACCTGTGACGTCACCTGTGACTCAAATAACTGCTACTATGTTACCAGTGACGTCATATATACACCTGTGATTTCACCTGTGACTCAAATAACTGCTACTACGCTACCAGTGACATCATATATACACCTGTGATGTCACCTGTGACTCAAATAACTGCTACTACGTTACCAGTGACGTCATATATACACCTGTGACGTCACCTGTGACTCAAATAACTGCTACTACGTTACCAGTGACGTCATATATACACCTGTGACGTCACCTGTGACTCAAATAACTGCTACTATGTTACCAGTGACGTCATATATACACCTGTGACGTCATCTGTGAATCAAATAACTGCTACTACGCTACCAGTGACGTCATATATACACCTGTGACGTCACCTGTGACTCAAATAACTGCTACTATGCTATATAATATATATATAACTATATATATCTATATATGTGTGTATATATATGTATATTTACGTATGTATAAATATATATATGTGTGTGTATATATGTATATATATGTGTATATAACTATATATATATACTTATATTTAACTATATCCCCCCTCCCCTTACTGCTTGCTGTATACTGTATATGTATCAATATGTATCCCTCCAACCTCCCCCCTCCTCCCACCGCTTATGCGCCTGCCAGAGAGCGTGTAGGGAGCAGAGTGGCCTCTCTCCCCCCTCCACCCTCCCCCCTCCCCTCACCGTTTGCCCACCGTGCAAACAGGAAGGAGAGGGGGGAGAGTGGAGGGGGGAGAGAGGAGACTCTGCTCCCTCCACCCTCCCCGGTCCCGTCTAAGGAATCTGATGGAAGTCACTTCTATTTATAACTTTGGGTGTGTATTCCGTGATGTCACCTGTGACTCAAATAACTGCTACGACGTTACCAGTGACGTCATATATACACCTGTGATGTCACCTGTGACGTCATATATACATCTGTGACGTCACCTGTGACTCAAATAACTGCTACTACGTTACCAGTGACGTCATATATACACCTGTGATGTCACCTGTGACGTCATATATACACCTGTGACGTCACCTGTGACTCAAATAACTGCTACTACGTTACCAGTGACGTCATATATACACCTGTGACGTCACCTGTGACTCAAATAACTGCTACTACGCTACCAGTGACGTCATATATACACCTGTGATGTCACCTGTGACTCAAATAACGGCTACTACGCTACCAGTGACGTCATATATACACCTGTGACGTCACCTGTGACTCAAATAACTGCTACTACGTTACCAGTGACGTCATATATACACTTGTGATGTCACCTGTGACTCAAATAACTGCTACTACGTTACTAGTGACGTCATATATACACCTGTGATGTCACCTGTGACTAAAATAACTGCTACTACGTTACCAGTGACGTCATATATACACCTGTGATGTCACCTGTGACGTCATATATACACCTGTGACTCAAATAACTGCTACTACGTTACCAGTGACGTCACCTGTGACTCAAATAACTGATACTACGTTACCAGTGACGTCATATATACACCTGTGATGTCACCTGTGACTCAAATAACTGCTACTATGTTACCAGTGACGTCATATATACACCTGTGACGTCACCTGTGACTCAAATAACTGCTACTACGTTACCAGTGACATCATATATACACCTGTGACGTCACCTGTGACTCAAATAACTGCTACTACGTTACCAGTGACATCATATATACACCTGTGACTTCACCTGTGACTCAAATAACTGCTACTATGCTACCAGTGACGTCATATATACACCTGTGACTTCACCTGTGACTCAAATAACTGCTACTATGCTACCAGTGACGTCATATATACACCTGTGACTTCACCTGTGACTCAAATAACTGCTACTATGTTACCAGTGACGTCATATATACACCTGTGACGTCATCTGTGAATCAAATAACTGCTACTACGCTACCAGTGACGTCATATATACACCTGTGACGTCACCTGTGAATCAAATAACTGCTACTACGTTACCAGTGACGTCATACATACACCTGTGACTCAAATAACTGCTACTACGCTATATAATATATAAATAACTATATATATCTATATATGTGTGTATATATATGTATATTTACGTATGTATAAATATATATATGTGTGTGTATATATGTATATATATGTGTATATAACTATATATATATACTTATATATAACTATATCCCCCTCCCCTTACTGCTTGCTGTATACTGTATATGTATCAATATGTATCCCTCCAACCTCCCCCCTCCTCCCACCGCTTATGCGCCTGCCAGAGAGGGTGTAGGGAGCAGAGTGGCCTCTCTCCCCCCTCCACCCTCCCCCCTCTCCTCACCGTTTGCCCACCGTGCAAACAGGAAGGAGAGGGGGGAGAGTGGAGGGAGCAGAGTCTCCTCTCTCCCCCCTCCACCCTCCCCCCTCCCCTCACCGTTTGCCCAATCGCGCAAACAGTAAGGAGAGGGGGAGAGTGGAGGGGGGAGAGATGAGACTCTCCCCCCTCCACCCTCCCCCCTCCCCTTACCGTTTGCCCACCGTGCAAACAGGAAGGAGAGGGGGGAGAGTGGAGGGGGGAGAGAGGAGACTCTGCTCCCTCCACCCTCCCCGGTCCCGTCTAAGGAATCTGATGGAAGTCACTTCTATTTATAACGTTGGGTGTGTATTCCGTGATGTCACCTGTGACTCAAATAACTGCTACTACGTTACCAGTGACGTCATATATACACCTGTGATGTCACCTGTGACGTCATATATACACCTGTGACGTCACCTGTGACTCAAATAACTGCTACTACGTTACCAGTGACGTCATATATACACCTGTGACGTCACCTGTGACGTCATATATACACCTGTGACGTCACCTGTGACTCAAATAACTGCTACTACGTTACCAGTGACGTCATATATACACCTGTGATGTCACCTGTGACGTCATATATACACCTGTGACGTCACCTGTGACTCAAATAACTGCTACTACGTTACCAGTGACGTCATATATACACCTGTGACGTCACCTGTGACTCAAATAACTGCTACTACGCTACCAGTGACGTCATATATACACCTGTGATGTCACCTGTGACTCAAATAACGGCTACTACGCTACCAGTGACGTCATATATACACCTGTGATGTCACCTGTGACTCAAATAACTGCTACTACGCTACCAGTGACGTCATATATACACCTGTGACGTCACCTGTGACTCAAATAACTGCTACTACGTTACCAGTGACGTCATATATACACCTGTGACTCAAATAACTGCTACTACGTTACCAGTGACGTCATATATACACCTGTGACGTCATATATACACCTGTGATGTCACCTGTTACTCAAATAACTGCTACTACGTTACCAGTGACGTCATATATACACCTGTGATGTCACCTGTGACGTCATATATACACCTGTGACGTCACCTGTGACTCAAATAACTGCTACTACGTTACCAGTGACGTCATATATACACCTGTGATGTCACCAGTGACGTCATATATACACCTGTGACGTCACCTGTGACTCAAATAACTGCTACTACGCTACCAGTGACATCATATATACACCTGTGACATCACCTGTGACTCAAATAACTGCTACTACGCTACCAGTGACGTCATATATACACCTGTGACGTCACCTGTGACTCAAATAACTGCTACTATGCTACCAGTGACATCATATATACACCTGTGACGTCACCTGTGACTCAAATAACTGCTACTACGTTACCAGTGACGTCATATATACACCTGTGATGTCACCTGTGACTCAAATAACTGCTACTATGCTACCAGTGACGTCATATATACACCTGTGATGTCACCTGTGACATCACCTGTGACTCAAATAACTGCTACTACGCTACCAGTGACGTCATATATACACCTGTGACGTCACCTGTGACTCAAATAACTGCTACTATGCTACCAGTGACATCATATATACACCTGTGACGTCACCTGTGACTCAAATAACTGCTACTACGTTACCAGTGACGTCATATATACACTTGTGATGTCACCTGTGACTCAAATAACTGCTACTACGTTACTAGTGACGTCATATATACACCTGTGATGTCACCTGTGACTCAAATAACTGCTACTACGTTACCAGTGACGTCATATATACACCTGTGATGTCACCTGTGACGTCATATATACACCTGTGACGTCACCTGTGACTCAAATAACTGCTACTACGTTACTAGTGACGTCATATATACACCTGTGATGTCACCTGTGACTCAAATAACTGCTACTACGTTACCAGTGACGTCATATATACACCTGTGATGTCACCTGTGACGTCATATATACACCTGTGACGTCACCTGTGACTCAAATAACTGCTACTACGTTACCAGTGACGTCATATATACACCTGTGATGTCACCTGTGACGTCATATATACACCTGTGACGTCACCTGTGACTCAAATAACTGCTACTACGTTACCAGTGACGTCATATATACACCTGTGACGTCACCTGTGACTCAAATAACTGCTACTACGCTACCAGTGACGTCATATATACACCTGTGATGTCACCTGTGACTCAAATAACGGCTACTACGCTACCAGTGACGTCATATATACACCTGTGACGTCACCTGTGACTCAAATAACGGCTACTACGCTACCAGTGACGTCATATATACACCTGTGATGTCACCTGTGACTCAAATAACGGCTACTATGTTACTAGTGACGTCATATATACACCTGTGATGTCACCTGTGACTCAAATAACTGCTACTACGTTACTAGTGACGTCATATATACACCTGTGATGTCACCTGTGACTCAAATAACTGCTACTACTCTACCAGTGACGTCATATATACACCTGTGACGTCACCTGTGACTCAAATAACTGCTACTACGTTACCAGTGACGTCATATATACACCTGTGACGTCACCTGTGACTCAAATAACTGCTACTACGTTACCAGTGACGTCATATATACACCTGTGACGTCACCTGTGACTCAAATAACTGCTACTACGTTACCAGTGACGTCATATATACACCTGTGATGTCACCTGTGACTCAAATAACTGCTACTACGTTACCAGTGACGTCATATATACACCTGTGATGTCACCTGTGACTCAAATAACTGCTACTACGTTACCAGTGACGTCATATATACACCTGTGACGTCACCTGTGACTCAAATAACTGATACTACGTTACCAGTGACGTCATATATACACCTGTGATGTCACCTGTGACTCAAATAACTGCTACTATGTTACCAGTGACGTCATATATACAGCTGTGACGTCACCTGTGACTCAAATAACTGCTACTACGTTACCAGTGACGTCATATATACACCTGTGACGTCACCTGTGACTCAAATAACTGCTACTATGCTACCAGTGACATCATATATACACCTGTGACGTCACCTGTGACTCAAATAACTGCTACTACGTTACCAGTGACGTCATATTTACACCTGTGATGTCACCTGTGACTCAAATAACTGCTACTACGTTACTAGTGACGTCATATATACACCTGTGATGTCACCTGTGACTCAAATAACTGCTACTACGCTACCAGTGACGTCATATATACACCTGTGACGTCACCTGTGACTCAAATAACTGCTACTACGTTACCAGTGACGTCATATATACACCTGTGACGTCACCTGTGACTCAAATAACTGCTACTACGTTACCAGTGACGTCATATATACACCTGTGATGTCACCTGTGACTCAAATAACTGCTACTACGTTACCAGTGACGTCATATATACACCTGTGATGTCACCTGTGACTCAAATAACTGCTACTACGCTACCAGTGACGTCATATATACACCTGTGATGTCACCTGTGACTCAAATAACTGCTACTACGTTACCAGTGACGTCATATATACACCTGTGATGTCACCTGTGACTCAAATAACTGCAACTACGTTACCAGTGACGTCATATATACACCTGTGACGTCACCTGTGACTCAAATAACTGATACTACGTTACCAGTGACGTCATATATACACCTGTGATGTCACCTGTGACTCAAATAACTGCTACTATGTTACCAGTGACGTCATATATACACCTGTGACGTCACCTGTGACTCAAATAACTGCTACTACGCTACCAGTGACGTCATATATACACCTGTGATGTCACCTGTGACTCAAATAACTGCTACTACGTTACTAGTGACGTCATATATACACCTGTGATGTCACCTGTGACTTAAATAACTGCTACTACGCTACCAGTGACGTCATATATACACCTGTGACGTCACCTGTGACTCAAATAACTGCTACTACGTTACCAGTGACGTCATATATACACCTGTGATGTCACCTGTGACTCAAATAACTGCTACTACGTTACCAGTGACGTCATATATACACCTGTGACGTCATATATACACCTGTGATGTCACCTGTGACTCAAATAACTGCTACTACGCTACCAGTGACGTCATATATACACCTGTGACGTCACCTGTGACTCAAATAACTGATACTACGTTACCAGTGACGTCATATATACACCTGTGACTTCATCTGTGACTCAAATAACTGCTACTACGCTATATAATATATATATAACTATATATATCTATATATGTGTGTATATATATGTATATTTACGTATGTATAAATATATATATGTGTGTGTATATATGTATATATATATGTGTATATAACTATATATATATACTTATATTTAACTATATCCCCCCTCCCCTTACTGCTTGCTGTATACTGTATATGTATCAATATGTATCCCTCCAACCTCCCCCCTCCTCCCACCGCTTATGCGCCTGCCAGAGAGGGTGTAGGGAGCAGAGTGGCCTCTCTCCCCCCTCCACCCTCCCCCCTCTCCTCACCGTTTGCCCACCGTGCAAACAGGAAGGAGAGGGGGGAGAGTGGAGGGAGCAGAGTCTCCTCTCTCCCCCCTCCACCCTCCCCCCTCCCCTCACCGTTTGCCCAATCGCGCAAACAGTAAGGAGAGGGGGGAGAGTGGAGGGGGGAGAGATGAGACTCTCCCCCCTCCACTCTCCCCCCTCCCCTTACCGTTTGCCCACCGTGCAAACAGGAAGGAGAGGGGGGAGAGTGGAGGGGGGAGAGAGGAGACTCTGCTCCCTCCACCCTCCCCGGTCCCGTCTAAGGAATCTGATGGAAGTCACTTCTATTTATAACTTTGGGTGTGTATTCCGTGATGTCACCTGTGACTCAAATAACTGCTACTACGTTACCAGTGACGTCATATATACACCTGTGATGTCACCTGTGACGTCATATATACACCTGTGACGTCACCTGTGACTCAAATAACTGCTACTACGTTACCAGTGACGTCATATATACACCTGTGATGTCACCTGTGACGTCATATATACACCTGTGACGTCACCTGTGACTCAAATAACTGCTACTACGTTACCAGTGACGTCATATATACACCTGTGATGTCACCAGTGACGTCATATATACACCTGTGACGTCACCTGTGACTCAAATAACTGCTACTACGTTACCAGTGACGTCATATATACACCTGTGATGTCACCTGCGACGTCATATATACACCTGTGACGTCACCTGTGACTCAAATAACTGCTACTACGTTACCAGTTACGTCATATATACACCTGTGATGTCACCTGTGACGTCATATATACACCTGTGACGTCACCTGTGACTCAAATAACTGCTACTACGCTACCAGTGACGTCATATATACACCTGTGATGTCACCTGTGACTCAAATAACGGCTACTACGCTACCAGTGACGTCATATATACACCTGTGACGTCACCTGTGACTCAAATAACTGCTACTACGTTACCAGTGACGTCATATATACACTTGTGATGTCACCTGTGACTCAAATAACTGCTACTACGTTACTAGTGACGTCATATATACACCTGTGATGTCACCTGTGACTCAAATAACTGCTACTACGTTACCAGTGACGTCATATATACACCAGTGATGTCACCTGTGACGTCATATATACACCTGTGACGTCACCTGTGACTCAAATAACTGCTACTACGTTACCAGTGACGTCATATATACACCTGTGACGTCACCTGTGACTCAAATAACTGCTACTACGCTACCAGTGACGTCATATATACACCTGTGATGTCACCTGTGACTCAAATAACGGCTACTACGCTACCAGTGACGTCATATATACACCTGTGACGTCACCTGTGACTCAAATAACTGCTACTACGCTACCAGTGACGTCATATATACACCTGTGATGTCACCTGTGACTCAAATAACGGCTACTACGTTACTAGTGACGTCATATATACACCTGTGATGTCACCTGTGACTCAAATAACTGCTACTACGTTACTAGTGACGTCATATATACACCTGTGATGTCACCTGTGACTCAAATAACTGCTACTACGCTACCAGTGACGTCATATATACACCTGTGACGTCACCTGTGACTCAAATAACTGCTACTACGTTACCAGTGACGTCATATATACACCTGTGATGTCACCTGTGACGTCATATATACACCTGTGATGTCACCTGTGACTCAAATAACTGCTACTACGTTACCAGTGACGTCATATATACACCTGTGATGTCACCTGTGACGTCATATATACACCTGTGACGTCACCTGTGACTCAAATAACTGCTACTACGTTACCAGTGACGTCATATATACACCTGTGATGTCACCAGTGACGTCATATATACACCTGTGACGTCACCTGTGACTCAAATAACTGCTACTACGCTACCAGTGACATCATATATACACCTGTGACGTCACCTGTGACTCAAATAACTGCTACTACGCTACCAGTGACGTCATATATACACCTGTGACGTCACCTGTGACTCAAATAACTGCTACTATGCTACCAGTGACATCATATATACACCTGTGACGTCACCTGTGACTCAAATAACTGCTACTACGTTACCAGTGACGTCATATATACACCTGTGATGTCACCTGTGACTCAAATAACTGCTACTACGCTACCAGTGACATCATATATACACCTGTGACTTCACCTGTGACTCAAATAACTGCTACTACGCTACCAGTGACATCATATATACACCTGTGACTTCACCTGTGACTCAAATAACTGCTACTATGCTACCAGTGACGTCATATATACACCTGTGACGTCACCTGTGACTCAAATAACTGCTACTACGCTACCAGTGACATCATATATACACCTGTGACGTCACCTGTGACTCAAATAACTGCTACTACGCTACCAGTGACATCATATATACACCTGTGATGTCACCTGTGACTCAAATAACTGCTACTACGTTACCAGTGACATCATATATACACCTGTGATGTCACCTGTGACTCAAATAACTGCTACTATGCTACCAGTGACGTCATATATACACCTGTGACGTCACCTGTGACTCAAATAACTGCTACTACGCTATATATAGATATAACTATATATATCTATATATATAGATATATAGATAAAACTATATATATATCTATATATATAGATATAACTATTTATAACTATCGATATAGATATAGATATAACTATATATAAATAGATATAACTATATATATATATCTATATATGTGTGTATATATATATGTATATATATATGTATATTTACGTATGTATAAATACATATGTGTGTGTGTATATATGTATATATATGTGTATATAACTATATATATATACTTATATATAACTATATCCCCCCTCCCCTTACTGCTTGCTGTATACCGTCTATGTATCAATATGTATCCCTCCAACCTGTGACGTCACCTGTGACTCAAATAACTGCTACTACGTTACCAGTGACGTCATATATACACCTGTGATGTCACCTGTGACTCAAATAACTGCTACTACGCTACCAGTGACGTCATATATACACCTGTGACGTCACCTGTGACTCAAATAACTGCTACTACGTTACCAGTGACGTCATATATACACCTGTGACGTCACCTGTGACTCAAATAACTGCTACTACGTTACCAGTGACGTCATAAATACACCTGTGATGTCACCTGTGACGTCATATATACACCTGTGACGTCACCTGTGACTCAAATAACTGCTACTACGTTACCAGTGACGTCATAAATACACCTGTGACGTCACCTGTGACGTCATATATACACCTGTGACGTCACCTGTGACTCAAATAACTGCTACTACGTTACCAGTGACGTCATAAATACACCTGTGATGTCACCTGTGACGTCATATATACACCTGTGACGTCACCTGTGACTCAAATAACTGCTACTACGTTACCAGTGACGTCATATATACACCTGTGACGTCACCTGTGACTCAAATAACTGCTACTACGCTACCAGTGACGTCATATATACACCTGTGATGTCACCTGTGACTCAAATAACGGCTACAACGCTACCAGTGACGTCATATATACACCTGTGACGTCACCTGTGACTCAAATAACTGCTACTACGTTACCAGTGACGTCATATATACACCTGTGATGTCACCTGTGACGTCATATATACACCTGTGACGTCACCTGTGACTCAAATAACTGCTACTACGTTACCAGTGACGTCATATATACACCTGTGATGTCACCTGTGACGTCATATATACACCTGTGACGTCACCTGTGACTCAAATAACTGCTACTACGTTACCAGTGACGTCATATATACACCTGTGATGTCACCAGTGACGTCATATATACACCTGTGACGTCACCTGTGACTCAAATAACTGCTACTACGTTACCAGTGACGTCATATATACACCTGTGATGTCACCTGTGACGTCATATATACACCTGTGACGTCACCTGTGACTCAAATAACTGCTACTACGTTACCAGTTACGTCATATATACACCTGTGATGTCACCTGTGACGTCATATATACACCTGTGACGTCACCTGTGACTCAAATAACTGCTACTACGCTACCAGTGACGTCATATATACACCTGTGATGTCACCTGTGACTCAAATAACGGCTACTACGCTACCAGTGACGTCATATATACACCTGTGACGTCACCTGTGACTCAAATAACTGCTACTACGTTACCAGTGACGTCATATATACACTTGTGATGTCACCTGTGACTCAAATAACTGCTACTACGTTACTAGTGACGTCATATATACACCTGTGATGTCACCTGTGACTCAAATAACTGCTACTACGTTACCAGTGACGTCATATATACACCTGTGATGTCACCTGTGACGTCATATATACACCTGTGACGTCACCTGTGACTCAAATAACTGCTACTACGTTACCAGTGACGTCATATATACACCTGTGACGTCACCTGTGACTCAAATAACTGCTACTACGCTACCAGTGACGTCATATATACACCTGTGATGTCACCTGTGACTCAAATAACGGCTACTACGCTACCAGTGACGTCATATATACACCTGTGACGTCACCTGTGACTCAAATAACTGCTACTACGCTACCAGTGACGTCATATATACACCTGTGATGTCACCTGTGACTCAAATAACGGCTACTACGTTACTAGTGACGTCATATATACACCTGTGATGTCACCTGTGACTCAAATAACTGCTACTACGTTACCAGTGACGTCATATATACACCTGTGATGTCACCTGTGACTCAAATAACTGCTACTACGCTACCAGTGACGTCATATATACACCTGTGACGTCACCTGTGACTCAAATAACTGCTACTACGTTACCAGTGACGTCATATATACACCTGTGATGTCACCTGTGACGTCATATATACACCTGTGATGTCACCTGTGACTCAAATAACTGCTACTACGTTACCAGTGACGTCATATATACACCTGTGATGTCACCTGTGACGTCATATATACACCTGTGACGTCACCTGTGACTCAAATAACTGCTACTACGTTACCAGTGACGTCATATATACACCTGTGATGTCACCAGTGACGTCATATATACACCTGTGACGTCACCTGTGACTCAAATAACTGCTACTACGCTACCAGTGACATCATATATACACCTGTGACGTCACCTGTGACTCAAATAACTGCTACTACGCTACCAGTGACGTCATATACACCTGTGACGTCACCTGTGACTCAAATAACTGCTACTATGCTACCAGTGACATCATATATACACCTGTGACGTCACCTGTGACTCAAATAACTGCTACTACGTTACCAGTGACGTCATATATACACCTGTGATGTCACCTGTGACTCAAATAACTGCTACTACGCTACCAGTGACATCATATATACACCTGTGACTTCACCTGTGACTCAAATAACTGCTACTACGCTACCAGTGACATCATATATACACCTGTGACTTCACCTGTGACTCAAATAACTGCTACTATGCTACCAGTGACGTCATATATACACCTGTGACGTCACCTGTGACTCAAATAACTGCTACTACGCTACCAGTGACATCATATATACACCTGTGACGTCACCTGTGACTCAAATAACTGCTACTACGCTACCAGTGACATCATATATACACCTGTGATGTCACCTGTGACTCAAATAACTGCTACTACGTTACCAGTGACATCATATATACACCTGTGATGTCACCTGTGACTCAAATAACTGCTACTATGCTACCAGTGACGTCATATATACACCTGTGACGTCACCTGTGACTCAAATAACTGCTACTACGCTATATATAGATATAACTATATATATCTATATATATAGATATATAGATAAAACTATATATATATCTATATATATAGATATAACTATTTATAACTATCGATATAGATATAGATATAACTATATATATATAGATATAACTATATATATATATCTATATATGTGTGTATATATATATGTATATATATATGTATATTTACGTATGTATAAATACATATGTGTGTGTGTATATATGTATATATATGTGTATATAACTATATATATATACTTATATATAACTATATCCCCCCTCCCCTTACTGCTTGCTGTATACCGTCTATGTATCAATATGTATCCCTCCAACCTGTGACGTCACCTGTGACTCAAATAACTGCTACTACGTTACCAGTGACGTCATATATACACCTGTGATGTCACCTGTGACTCAAATAACTGCTACTACGCTACCAGTGACGTCATATATACACCTGTGACGTCACCTGTGACTCA
>NW_022974927.1:0-32678 GCF_009769545.1 Cyclopterus lumpus | reverse complement strand
ATACTCTATAAACTGTGAATGCCCTTGTACTCCATAAACTGTGTGAATGCCCTTATACTCCATACACTGTGAATGCCCTTATACTCTATAAACTGTGTGAATGCCCTTATACTCCATAAACTGTGTGAATGCCCTTATACTCCATACACTGTGAATGCCCTTATACTCTATAAACTGTGTGAATGCCCTTATACTCCATAAACTGTGAATGCCCTTATACTCCATAAACTGTGTGAATGCCCTTATACTCCATAAACTGTGAATGCCCTTATACTCCATAAACTGTGAATGCCCTTATACTCCATAAACTGTGAATGCCCTTATACTCCATAAACTGTGAATGCCCTTATACTCCGTAAACAGTGAATGCCCTTATACTCCATAAACAGTGAATGCCCTTATACTCCATAAACTGTGAATGCCCTTATACTCCATAAACTGTGTGAATGCCCTTATACTCTATAAACTGTGTGAATGCCCTTATACTCCATAAACTGTGTGAATGCCCTTATACTCCGTAAACAGTGAATGCCCTTATACTCTGTAAACTGTGTGAATGCCCTTATACTCCGTAAACAGTGAATGCCCTTATACTCCGTAAACAGTGAATGCCCTTATACTCCGTAAACAGTGAATGCCCTTATACTCTATAAACTGTGGATGCCCTTATACTCTATAAACTGTGGATGCCCTTATACTCCGTAAACATTGAATGCCCTTATACTCTATAAACTGTGGATGCCCTTATACTCTATAAACTGTGAATGCCCTTATACTCCATAAACTGTGTGAATGCCCTTATACTCCATACACTGTGAATGCCCTTATACTCTATAAACTGTGTGAATGCCCTTATACTCCATAAACTGTGTGAATGCCCTTATACTCTATAAACTGTGTGAATGCCCTTATACTCCATATACTGTGGATGCCCTAATACTCCATAAACTGTGGATGCCCTTATACTCAATAAACTGTGTGAATGCCCTTATACTCCATAAACTGTGTGAATGCCCTTATACTCCATAAACTGTGTGAATGCCCATAAACTGTGTGAATGCCCTTATACTCCATAAACTGTGTGAATGCCCTTATACTCCATAAACTGTGTGAATGCCCTTATACTCCATACACTGTGGATGCCCTTATACTCCAATAACTGTGAATGCCCTTATACTCCATAAACTGTGTGAATGCCCTTATACTCCATAAACTGTGTGAATGCCCTTATACTCTATAAACTGTGTGAATGCCCTTATACTCTATAAACTGTGTGAATGCCCTTATACTCCATAAACTGTGTGAATGCCCTTATACTCCATAAACTGTGTGAATGCCCTTATACTCCATAAACTGTGTGAATGCCCTTATACTCCATAAACTGTGTGAATGCCCTTATACTCCATAAACTGTGAATGCCCTTATACTCCATAAACTGTGAATGCCCTTATACTCCGTAAACAGTGAATGCCCTTATACTCCATAAACTGTGTGAATGCCCTTATACTCTATAAACTGTGTGAATGCCCTTATACTCCATAAACTGTGTGAATGCCCTTATACTCCATAAACTGTGGATGCCCTTATACTCCGTAAACAGTGAATGCCCTTATACTCCATAAACAGTGAATGCCCTTATACTCCATAAACTGTAAATGCCCTTGTACTCCATAAACTGTGAATGCCCTTATACTCTATAAACTGTGGATGCCCTTATACTCTATAAACTGTGGATGCCCTTATACTCCGTAAACAGTGAATGCCCTTATACTCTATAAACTGTGGATGCCCTTATACTCTATAAACTGTGTGAATGCCCTTATACTCCATAAACTGTGTGAATGCCCTTATACTCTATAAACTGTGAATGCCCTTATACTCTATAAACTGTGAATGCCCTTATACTCTATGAACTGTGAATGCCCTTATACTCCATAAACTGTGTGAATGCCCTTATACTCTATAAACTGTGAATGCCCTTATACTCTATAAACTGTGAATGCCCTTATACTCTATAAACTGTGGATGCCCTTATACTCTATAAACTGTGAATGCCCTTATACTCCATAAACTGTGAATGCCCTTATACTCTATAAACTGTGGATGCCCTTATACTCCATAAACTGTGAATGCCCTTATACTCTATAAACTGTGGATGCCCTTATACTCTATAAACTGTGGATGCCCTTATACTCTATAAACTGTGAATGCCCTTATACTCTATAAACTGTGAATGCCCTTATACTCCATAAACTGTGAATGCCCTTATACTCCATAAACTGTGTGAATGCCCTTATACTCCATAAACTGTGTGAATGCCCTTATACTCTATAAACTGTGTGAATGCCCTTATACTCCATAAACTGTGTGAATGCCCTTATACTCTATAAACTGTGTGAATGCCCTTATACTCTATAAACTGTGTGAATGCCCTTATACTCTATAAACTGTGGATGCCCTTATACTCCATAAACTGTGTGAATGCCCTTATACTCTATAAACTGTGGATGCCCTTATACTCTATAAACTGTGAATGCCCTTATACTCCATAAACTGTGTGAATGCCCTTATACTCCATAAACTGTGAATGCCCTTATACTCCATAAACTGTGAATGCCCTTATACTCCGTAAACAGTGAATGCCCTTATACTCCATAAACAGTGAATGCCCTTATACTCCATAAACTGTGAATGCCCTTATACTCTATAAACTGTGTGAATGCCCTTATACTCCGTAAACAGTGAATGCCCTTATACTCTATAAACTGTGTGAATGCCCTTATACTCCGTAAACAGTGAATGCCCTTATACTCTATAAACTGTGGATGCCCTTATACTCTATAAACTGTGGATGCCCTTATACTCCGTAAACAGTGAATGCCCTTATACTCTATAAACTGTGGATGCCCTTATACTCCATAAACTGTGTGAATGCCCTTATACTCTATAAACTGTGGATGCCCTTATACTCTATAAACTGTGAATGCCCTTATACTCTATAAACTGTGTGAATGCCCTTATACTCCGTAAACAGTGAATGCCCTTATACTCTATAAACTGTGTGAATGCCCTTATACTCCGTAAACAGTGAATGCCCTTATACTCTATAAACTGTGTGAATGCCCTTATACTCCGTAAACAGTGAATGCCCTTATACTCTATAAACTGTGGATGCCCTTATACTCTATAAACTGTGGATGCCCTTATACTCCGTAAACAGTGAATGCCCTTATACTCTATAAACTGTGGATGCCCTTATACTCTATAAACTGTGAATGCCCTTGTACTCCATAAACTGTGTGAATGCCCTTATACTCCATACACTGTGAATGCCCTTATACTCTATAAACTGTGTGAATGCCCTTATACTCCATACACTGTGAATGCCCTTATACTCCATAAACTGTGTGAATGCCCTTATACTCCATACACTGTGAATGCCCTTATACTCTATAAACTGTGTGAATGCCCTTATACTCCATAAACTGTGAATGCCCTTATACTCCATAAACTGTGTGAATGCCCTTATACTCCATAAACTGTGAATGCCCTTATACTCCATAAACTGTGTGAATGCCCTTATACTCCATAAACTGTGAATGCCCTTATACTCCATAAACTGTGAATGCCCTTATACTCCGTAAACAGTGAATGCCCTTATACTCCATAAACAGTGAATGCCCTTATACTCCATAAACTGTGAATGCCCTTATACTCCATAAACTGTGTGAATGCCCTTATACTCTATAAACTGTGTGAATGCCCTTATACTCCATAAACTGTGTGAATGCCCTTATACTCCGTAAACAGTGAATGCCCTTATACTCTGTAAACTGTGTGAATGCCCTTATACTCCGTAAACAGTGAATGCCCTTATACTCCGTAAACAGTGAATGCCCTTATACTCCGTAAACAGTGAATGCCCTTATACTCTATAAACTGTGGATGCCCTTATACTCCGTAAACAGTGAATGCCCTTATACTCTATAAACTGTGGATGCCCTTATACTCTATAAACTGTGGATGCCCTTATACTCCGTAAACATTGAATGCCCTTATACTCTATAAACTGTGGATGCCCTTATACTCTATAAACTGTGAATGCCCTTATACTCCATAAACTGTGTGAATGCCCTTATACTCCATACACTGTGAATGCCCTTATACTCTATAAACTGTGTGAATGCCCTTATACTCCATAAACTGTGTGAATGCCCTTATACTCTATAAACTGTGTGAATGCCCTTATACTCCATATACTGTGGATGCCCTAATACTCCATAAACTGTGGATGCCCTTATACTCAATAAACTGTGTGAATGCCCTTATACTCCATAAACTGTGTGAATGCCCTTATACTCCATAAACTGTGTGAATGCCCTTATACTCCATAAACTGTGTGAATGCCCTTATACTCCATAAACTGTGTGAATGCCCTTATACTCCATACACTGTGGATGCCCTTATACTCCAATAACTGTGAATGCCCTTATACTCCATAAACTGTGTGAATGCCCTTATACTCCATAAACTGTGTGAATGCCCTTATACTCTATAAACTGTGTGAATGCCCTTATACTCTATAAACTGTGTGAATGCCCTTATACTCCATAAACTGTGTGAATGCCCTTATACTCCATAAACTGTGTGAATGCCCTTATACTCCATAAACTGTGTGAATGCCCTTATACTCCATAAACTGTGTGAATGCCCTTATGCTCCATAAACTGTGTGAATGCCCTTATGCTCTATAAACTGTGTGAATGCCCTTATACTCCATAAACTGTGTGAATGCCCTTATACTCTATAAACTGTGTGAATGCCCTTATACTCCATAAACTGTGAATGCCCTTATACTCCATAAACTGTGAATGCCCTTATACTCTATAAACTGTGTGAATGCCCTTATACTCTATAAACTGTGTGAATGCCCTTATACTCCATAAACTGTGTGAATGCCCTTATACTCCATAAACTGTGTGAATGCCCTTATACTCCATAAACTGTGTGAATGCCCTTATACTCCATAAACTGTGTGAATGCCCTTATGCTCCATAAACTGTGTGAATGCCCTTATGCTCTATAAACTGTGTGAATGCCCTTATACTCCATAAACTGTGTGAATGCCCTTATGCTCCATAAACTGTGTGAATGCCCTTATGCTCTATAAACTGTGTGAATGCCCTTATACTCCGTAAACAGTGAATGCCCTTATACTCCATAAACTGTGTGAATGCCCTTATACTCTATAAACTGTGAATGCCCTTATACTCTATAAACTGTGAATGCCCTTATACTCTACAAACTGTGAATGCCCTTATACTCCATAAACTGTGTGAATGCCCTTATACACCATAAACTGTGGATGCCCTTATACTCTATGAACTGTGAATGCCCTTATACTCCATAAACTGTGTGAATGCCCTTATACACCATAAACTGTGGATGCCCTTATACTCTATAAACTGTGAATGCCCTTATACTCTATAAACTGTGGATGCCCTTATACTCTATAAACTGTGAATGCCCTTATACTCCATAAACTGTGTGAATGCCCTTATACTCCATAAACTGTTTGAATGCCCTTATACTCCATAAACTGTGTGAATGCCCTTATACTCTATAAACTGTGAATGCCCTTATACTCTATAAACTGTGAATGCCCTTATACTCCATAAACTGTGAATGCCCTTATACTCTATAAACTGTGAATGCCCTTATACTCCATAAACTGTGAATGCCCTTATACTCTATAAACTGTGGATGCCCTTATACTCTATAAACTGTGAATGCCCTTATACTCTATAAACTGTGAATGCCCTTATACTCCATAAACTGTGAATGCCCTTATACTCTATAAACTGTGGATGCCCTTATACTCCATAAACTGTGAATGCCCTTATACTCTATAAACTGTGGATGCCCTTATACTCCATAAACTGTGAATGCCCTTATACTCCATAAACTGTGTGAATGCCCTTATACTCTATAAACTGTGTGAATGCCCTTATACTCCATAAACAGTGAATGCCCTTATACTCTATAAACTGTGTGAATGCCCTTATACTCCGTAAACAGTGAATGCCCTTATACTCTATAAACTGTGGATGCCCTTATACTCTATAAACTGTGAATGCCCTTATACTCCATAAACTGTGTGAATGCCCTTATACTCCATACACTGTGAATGCCCTTATACTCTATAAACTGTGTGAATGCCCTTATACTCCATAAACTGTGGATGCCCTTATACTCCATAAACTGTGGATGCCCTTATACTCTATAAACTGTGAATGCCCTTATACTCCATAAACTGTGGATGCCCTTATACTCTATAAACTGTGTGAATGCCCTTATACTCTATAAACTGTGGATGCCCTTATACTCCATAAACTGTGTGAATGCCCTTATACTCCATAAACAGTGAATGCCCTTATACTCCATAAACTGTGAATGCCCTTATACTCCATAAACAGTGAATGCCCTTATACTCCGTAAACAGTGAATGCCCTTATACTCTATAAACTGTGTGAATGCCCTTATACTCCGTAAACAGTGAATGTCCTTATACTCTATAAACTGTGGATGCCCTTATACTCTATAAACTGTGGATGCCCTTATACTCCGTAAACAGTAAATGCCCTTATACTCTATAAACTGTGGATGCCCTTATACTCTATAAACTGTGGATGCCCTTATACTCCATAAACAGTGAATGCCCTTATACTCCATAAACTGTGAATGCCCTTATACTCCATAAACTGTGTGAATGCCCTTATACTCCATAAACTGTGTGAATGCCCTTATACTCCGTAAACAGTGAATGCCCTTATACTCCGTAAACAGTAAATGCCCTTATACTCTATAAACTGTGGATGCCCTTATACTCTATAAACTGTGAATGCCCTTATACTCCATAAACTGTGTGAATGCCCTTATACTCTATAAACTGTGTGAATGCCCTTATACTCCATACACTGTGTGAATGCCCTTATACTCCGTAAACAGTGAATGCCCTTATACTCTATAAACTGTGTGAATGCCCTTATACTCCGTAAACAGTGAATGCCCTTATACTCCATAAACTGTGGATGCCCTTATACTCCATAAACAGTGAATGCCCTTATACTCTATAAACTGTGGATGCCCTTATACTCCGTAAACAGTGAATGCCCTTATACTCTATAAACTGTGGATGCCCTTATACTCTATAAACTGTGGATGCCCTTATACTCCATAAACAGTGAATGCCCTTATACTCTATAAACTGTGGATGCCCTTATACTCTATAAACTGTGAATGCCCTTATACTCCGTAAACAGTGAATGCCCTTATACTCTATAAACTGTGGATGCCCTTATACTCCGTAAACAGTGAATGCCCTTATACTCTATAAACTGTGGATGCCCTTATACTCCATAAACTGTGAATGCCCTTATACTCCATAAACTGTGTGAATGCCCTTATACTCCATAAACTGTGTGAATGCCCTTATACTCCGTAAACAGTGAATGCCCTTATACTCTATAAACTGTGTGAATGCCCTTATACTCCGTAAACAGTGAATGCCCTTATACTCCATAAACTGTGTGAATGCCCTTATACTCCATACACTGTGGATGCCCTTATACTCCAATAACTGTGAATGCCCTTATACTCCATAAACTGTGTGAATGCCCTTATACTCCATAAACTGTGTGAATGCCCTTATACTCCATAAACTGTGTGAATGCCCTTATGCTCCATAAACTGTGGATGCCCTTATACTCTATAAACTGTGAATGCCCTTATGCTCTATAAACTGTGTGAATGCCCTTATACTCCATAAACTGTGAATGCCCTTATACTCCATAAACTGTGAATGCCCTTATACTCCATAAACTGTGTGAATGCCCTTATACTCTATAAACTGTGTGAATGCCCTTATACTCCATAAACTGTGTGAATGCCCTTATACTCTATAAACTGTGAATGCCCTTATACTCTATCAACTGTGAATGCCCTTATACTCTATGAACTGTGAATGCCCTTATACTCCATAAACTGTATGAATGCCCTTATACACCATAAACTGTGGATGACCTTATACTCTATAAACTGTGAATGCCCTTATACACCATAAACTGTGGATGACCTTATACACCATAAACTGTGAATGCCCTTATACTCTATAAACTGTGAATGCCCTTATACTCCATAAACTGTGTGAATGCCCTTATACTCCATAAACTGTGTGAATGCCCTTATACTCTATAAACTGTGTGAATGCCCTTATACTCTATAAACTGTGTGAATTCCCTTATACTCCATAAACTGTGAATGCCCTTATACTCCATAAACTGTGTGAATGCCCTTATACTCTATAAACTGTGTGAATGCCCTTATACTCCGTAAACAGTGAATGCCCTTATACTCTATAAACTGTGGATGCCCTTATACTCTATAAACTGTGAATGCCCTTATACTCCATAAACTGTGTGAATGCCCTTATACTCCATACACTGTGAATGCCCTTATACTCTATAAACTGTGTGAATGCCCTTATACTCCATAAACTGTGTGAATGCCCTTATACTCTATAAACTGTGTGAATGCCCTTATACTCCATAAACTGTGAATGCCCTTATACTCCATAAACTGTGAATGCCCTTATACTCTATAAACTGTGTGAATGCCCTTATACTCCATACACTGTGAATGCCCTTATACTCTATAAACTGTGTGAATGCCCTTATACTCTATAAACTGTGTGAATGCCCTTATACTCCATAAACTGTGGATGCCCTTATACTCCATAAACTGTGGATGCCCTTATACTCCATAAACAGTGAATGCCCTTATACTCCATAAACTGTGAATGCCCTTATACTCCATAAACTGTGTGAATGCCCTTATACTCTATAAACTGTGTGAATGCCCTTATACTCCATAAACTGTGTGAATGCCCTTATACTCCGTAAACAGTGAATGCCCTTATACTCTATAAACTGTGTGAATGCCCTTATACTCCGTAAACAGTGAATGCCCTTATACTCTATAAACTGTGGATGCCCTTATACTCTATAAACTGTGGATGCCCGTATACTCCGTAAACAGTGAATGCCCTTATACTCTATAAACTGTGGATGCCCTTATACTCCATAAACAGTGAATGCCCTTATACTCCATAAACTGTGTGAATGCCCTTATACTCCATAAACTGTGTGAATGCCCTTATACTCCGTAAACAGTGAATGCCCTTATACTCTATAAACTGTGTGAATGCCCTTATACTCCGTAAACAGTGAATGCCCTTATACTCTATAAACTGTGGATGCCCTTATACTCTATAAACTGTGAATGCCCTTATACTCCATAAACTGTGTGAATGCCCTTATACTCTATAAACTGTGTGAATGCCCTTATACTCCGTAAACAGTGAATGCCCTTATACTATATAAACTGTGTGAATGCCCTTATACTCCGTAAACAGTGAATGCCCTTATACTCTATAAACTGTGGATGCCCTTATACTCCGTAAACAGTGAATGCCCTTATACTCTATAAACTGTGGATGCCCTTATACTCCATAAACAGTGAATGCCCTTATACTCTATAAACTGTGGATGCCCTTATACTCCGTAAACAGTGAATGCCCTTATACTCTATAAACTGTGGATGCCCTTATACTCTATAAACTGTGGATGCCCTTATACTCCGTAAACAGTGAATGCCCTTATACTCTATAAACTGTGGATGCCCTTATACTCCATAAACTGTGAATAACCTTATACTCCATAAACTGTGTGAATGCCCTTATACTCCATAAACTGTGTGAATGCCCTTATACTCCATAAACTGTGTGAATGCCCTTATACTCCATACACTGTGGATGCCCTTATACTCCAATAACTGTGAATGCCCTTATACTCCATAAACTGTGTGAATGCCCTTATACTCCATAAACTGTGTGAATGCCCTTATGCTCCATAAACTGTGTGAATGCCCTTATGCTCTATAAACTGTGTGAATGCCCTTATACTCCATAAACTGTGTGAATGCCCTTATACTCTATAAACTGTGTGAATGCCCTTATACTCCGTAAACAGTGAATGCCCTTATACTCTATAAACTGTGGATGCCCTTATACTCTATAAACTGTGAATGCCCTTATACTCCATAAACTGTGTGAATGCCCTTATACTCCATACACTGTGAATGCCCTTATACTCTATAAACTGTGTGAATGCCCTTATACTCCATAAACTGTGTGAATGCCCTTATACTCTATAAACTGTGTGAATGCCCTTATACTCCATAAACTGTGGATGCCCTTATACTCCATAAACTGTGGATGCCCTTATACTCTATAAACTGTGAATGCCCTTATACTCCATAAACTGTGGATGCCCTTATACTCTATAAACTGTGTGAATGCCCTTATACTCTATAAACTGTGGATGCCCTTATACTCCATAAACTGTGTGAATGCCCTTATACTCCATAAACTGTGAATGCCCTTATACTCCATAAACTGTGAATGCCCTTATACTCCGTAAACAGTGAATGCCCTTATACTCCATAAACAGTGAATGCCCTTATACTCCATAAACTGTGGATGCCCTTATACTCCATAAACAGTGAATGCCCTTATACTCCATAAACTGTGAATGCCCTTATACTCCATAAACTGTGTGAATGCCCTTATACTCCATAAACTGTGTGAATGCCCTTATACTCCGTAAACAGTGAATGCCCTTATACTCCGTAAACAGTAAATGCCCTTATACTCTATAAACTGTGGATGCCCTTATACTCTATAAACTGTGGATGCCCTTATACTCTATAAACTGTGAATGCCCTTATACTCCATAAACTGTGTGAATGCCCTTATACTCTATAAACTGTGTGAATGCCCTTATACTCCATACACTGTGTGAATGCCCTTATACTCCGTAAACAGTGAATGCCCTTATACTCTATAAACTGTGTGAATGCCCTTATACTCCGTAAACTGTGGATGCCCTTATACTCCATAAACTGTGGATGCCCTTATACTCCATAAACAGTGAATGCCCTTATACTCTATAAACTGTGGATGCCCTTATACTCTATAAACTGTGGATGCCCTTATACTCCGTAAACAGTGAATGCCCTTATACTCTATAAACTGTGGATGCCCTTATACTCTATAAACTGTGGATGCCCTTATACTCCATAAACAGTGAATGCCCTTATACTCTATAAACTGTGGATGCCCTTATACTCTATAAACTGTGAATGCCCTTATACTCCGTAAACAGTGAATGCCCTTATACTCTATAAACTGTGGATGCCCTTATACTCCGTAAACAGTGAATGCCCTTATACTCTATAAACTGTGGATGCCCTTATACTCTATAAACTGTGTGAATGCCCTTATACTCTATAAACTGTGTGAATGCCCTTATACTCCATAAACTGTGGATGCCCTTATACTCCATAAACTGTGGATGCCCTTATACTCCATAAACAGTGAATGCCCTTATACTCCATGAACTGTGAATGCCCTTATACTCCATAAACTGTGTGAATGCCCTTATACTCTATAAACTGTGTGAATGCCCTTATACTCCATAAACTGTGTGAATGCCCTTATACTCCGTAAACAGTGAATGCCCTTATACTCTATAAACTGTGTGAATGCCCTTATACTCCGTAAACAGTGAATGCCCTTATACTCTATAAACTGTGGATGCCCTTATACTCTATAAACTGTGGATGCCCGTATACTCCGTAAACAGTGAATGCCCTTATACTCTATAAACTGTGGATGCCCTTATACTCCATAAACAGTGAATGCCCTTATACTCCATAAACTGTGTGAATGCCCTTATACTCCATAAACTGTGTGAATGCCCTTATACTCCGTAAACAGTGAATGCCCTTATACTCTATAAACTGTGTGAATGCCCTTATACTCCGTAAACAGTGAATGCCCTTATACTCTATAAACTGTGTGAATGCCCTTATACTCTATAAACTGTGGATGCCCTTATACTCTATAAACTGTGAATGCCCTTATACTCCATAAACTGTGTGAATGCCCTTATACTCTATAAACTGTGTGAATGCCCTTATACTCCGTAAACAGTGAATGCCCTTATACTATATAAACTGTGTGAATGCCCTTATACTCCGTAAACAGTGAATGCCCTTATACTCTATAAACTGTGGATGCCCTTATACTCCGTAAACAGTGAATGCCCTTATACTCTATAAACTGTGGATGCCCTTATACTCCATAAACAGTGAATGCCCTTATACTCTATAAACTGTGGATGCCCTTATACTCCGTAAACAGTGAATGCCCTTATACTCTATAAACTGTGGATGCCCTTATACTCTATAAACTGTGGATGCCCTTATACTCTATAAACTGTGGATGCCCTTATACTCCGTAAACAGTGAATGCCCTTATACTCTATAAACTGTGGATGCCCTTATACTCCATAAACTGTGAATGCCCTTATACTCCATAAACTGTGTGAATGCCCTTATACTCCATAAACTGTGTGAATGCCCTTATACTCCATAAACTGTGTGAATGCCCTTATACTCCATACACTGTGGATGCCCTTATACTCCAATAACTGTGAATGCCCTTATACTCCATAAACTGTGTGAATGCCCTTATACTCCATAAACTGTGTGAATGCCCTTATGCTCCATAAACTGTGTGAATGCCCTTATGCTCTATAAACTGTGTGAATGCCCTTATACTCCATAAACTGTGTGAATGCCCTTATACTCTATAAACTGTGAATGCCCTTATACTCCATAAACTGTGAATGCCCTTATACTCCATAAACTGTGTGAATGCCCTTATACTCTATAAACTGTGAATGCCCTTATACTCTATGAACTGTGAATGCCCTTATACTCCATAAACTGTGTGAATGCCCTTATACTCCGTAAACAGTGAATGCCCTTATACTCCATAAACTGTGTGAATGCCCTTATACTCTATAAACTGTGTGAATGCCCTTATACTCCATAAACTGTGTGAATGCCCTTATACTCTATAAACTGTGAATGCCCTTATACTCTATAAACTGTGAATGCCCTTATACTCTATAAACTGTGGATGCCCTTATACTCTATAAACTGTGAATGCCCTTATACTCCATAAACTGTGAATGCCCTTATACTCTATAAACTGTGGATGCCCTTATACTCCATAAACTGTGAATGCCCTTATACTCTATAAACTGTGGATGCCCTTATACTCTATAAACTGTGGATGCCCTTATACTCTATAAACTGTGAATGCCCTTATACTCTATAAACTGTGGATGCCCTTATACTCCATAAACTGTGAATGCCCTTATACTCTATAAACTGTGGATGCCCTTATACTCTATAAACTGTGAATGCCCTTATACTCTATAAACTGTGAATGCCCTTATACTCCATAAACTGTGAATGCCCTTATACTCTATAAACTGTGAATGCCCTTATACTCCATAAACTGTGAATGCCCTTATACTCTATAAACTGTGAATGCCCTTATACTCCGTAAACAGTGAATGCCCTTATACTCTATAAACTGTGTGAATGCCCTTATACTCCATAAACTGTGTGAATGCCCTTATACTCTATAAACTGTGTGAATGCCCTTATACTCCATAAACTGTGGATGCCCTTATACTCCATAAACTGTGGATGCCCTTATACTCCATAAACTGTGAATGCCCTTATACTCCATAAACTGTGGATGCCCTTATACTCTATAAACTGTGTGAATGCCCTTATACTCTATAAACTGTGGATGCCCTTATACTCCATAAACTGTGTGAATGCCCTTATACTCCATAAACTGTGAATGCCCTTATACTCCATAAACTGTGAATGCCCTTATACTCCATAAACTGTGTGAATGCCCTTATACTCCGTAAACAGTGAATGCCCTTATACTCTATAAACTGTGTGAATGCCCTTATACTCCGTAAACAGTGAATGCCCTTATACTCTATAAACTGTGGATGCCCTTATACTCCATAAACTGTGGATGCCCTTATACTCCGTAAACAGTAAATGCCCTTATACTCTATAAACTGTGAATGCCCTTATACTCCATAAACTGTGAATGCCCTTATACTCCATAAACTGTGTGAATGCCCTTATACTCCATAAACTGTGTGAATGCCCTTATACTCCGTAAACAGTGAATGCCCTTATACTCTATAAACTGTGGATGCCCTTATACTCTATAAACTGTGAATGCCCTTATACTCTATAAACTGTGAATGCCCTTATACTCTATAAACTGTGGATGCCCTTATACTCCATAAACTGTGTGAATGCCCTTATACTCTATAAACTGTGTGAATGCCCTTATACTCCATAAACTGTGGATGCCCTTATACTCCATAAACTGTGTGAATGCCCTTATACTCCATAAACTGTGTGAATGCCCTTATACTCCATAAACTGTGTGAATGCCCTTATACTCCATACACTGTGAATGCCCTTATACTCTATAAACTGTGTGAATGCCCTTATACTCCATAAACTGTGTGAATGCCCTTATACTCCATAAACTGTGAATGCCCTTATACTCCATAAACTGTGGATGCCCTTATACTCCATAAACTGTGAATGCCCTTATACTCCATAAACTGTGTGAATGCCCTTATACTCTATAAACTGTGTGAATGCCCTTATACTCTATAAACTGTGTGAATGCCCTTATACTCCATAAACTGTGGATGCCCTTATACTCCATAAACTGTGGATGCCCTTATACTCCATAAACTGTGAATGCCCTTATACTCCATAAACTGTGGATGCCCTTATACTCTATAAACTGTGTGAATGCCCTTATACTCTATAAACTGTGGATGCCCTTATACTCCATAAACTGTGTGAATGCCCTTATACTCCATAAACTGTGAATGCCCTTATACTCCATAAACTGTGAATGCCCTTATACTCCATAAACTGTGTGAATGCCCTTATACTCCGTAAACAGTGAATGCCCTTATACTCTATAAACTGTGTGAATGCCCTTATACTCCGTAAACAGTGAATGCCCTTATACTCTATAAACTGTGGATGCCCTTATACTCCATAAACTGTGGATGCCCTTATACTCCATAAACTGTGGATGCCCTTATACTCCGTAAACAGTAAATGCCCTTATACTCTATAAACTGTGAATGCCCTTATACTCCATAAACTGTGAATGCCCTTATACTCCATAAACTGTGTGAATGCCCTTATACTCCATAAACTGTGTGAATGCCCTTATACTCCGTAAACAGTGAATGCCCTTATACTCTATAAACTGTGGATGCCCTTATACTCTATAAACTGTGAATGCCCTTATACTCTATAAACTGTGAATGCCCTTATACTCTATAAACTGTGGATGCCCTTATACTCCATAAACTGTGTGAATGCCCTTATACTCTATAAACTGTGTGAATGCCCTTATACTCCATAAACTGTGGATGCCCTTATACTCCATAAACTGTGTGAATGCCCTTATACTCCATAAACTGTGTGAATGCCCTTATACTCCATAAACTGTGTGAATGCCCTTATACTCCATACACTGTGAATGCCCTTATACTCTATAAACTGTGTGAATGCCCTTATACTCCATAAACTGTGTGAATGCCCTTATACTCCATAAACTGTGAATGCCCTTATACTCCATAAACTGTGGATGCCCTTATACTCCATAAACTGTGTGAATGCCCTTATACTCTATAAACTGTGTGAATGCCCTTATACTCCATAAACTGTGTGAATGCCCTTATACTCTATAAACTGTGTGAATGCCCTTATACTCTATAAACTGTGAATGCCCTTATACACCATAAACTGTGGATGCCCTTATACTCTATAAACTGTGGATGCCCTTATACTCCATAAACTGTGAATGCCCTTATACTCTATAAACTGTGAATGCCCTTATACTCTATAAACTGTGAATGCCCTTATACTCTATAAACTGTGTGAATGCCCTTATACTCCATAAACTGTGAATGCCCTTATACTCTATAAACTGTGGATGCCCTTATACTCCATAAACTGTGAATGCCCTTATACTCCATAAACTGTGTGAATGCCCTTATACTCCATAAACTGTGTGAATGCCCTTATACTCTATAAACTGTGAATGCCCTTATACTCCATAAACTGTGTGAATGCCCTTATACTCTATAAACTGTGAATGCCCTTATACTCCATAAACTGTGGATGCCCTTCTACTCCATAAACTGTGGATGCCCTTATACTCTATAAACTGTGTGAATGCCCTTATACTCCATAAACTGTGTGAATGCCCTTATACTCCATAAACTGTGGATGCCCTTATACTCCATAAACTGTGTGAATGCCCTTATACTCCATAAACTGTGTGAATGCCCTTATACTCCATAAACTGTGGATGCCCTTATACTCCATAAACTGTGTGAATGCCCTTATACTCTATAAACTGTGAATGCCCTTATACTCCATAAACTGTGAATGCCCTTATACTCCATAAACTGTGAATGCCCTTATACTCCATAAACTGTGTGAATGCCCTTATACTCTATAAACTGTGTGAATGCCCTTATACTCTATAAACTGTGAATGCCCTTATACTCCATAAACTGTGTGAATTCCCTTATACTCTATAAACTGTGAATGCCCTTATACTCCATAAACTGTGGATGCCCTTATACTCCATAAACTGTGAATGCCCTTATACTCTATAAACTGTGGATGCCCTTATACTCCATAAACTGTGTGAATGCCCTTATACTCCATAAACTGTGAATGCCCTTATACTCCATAAACTGTGGATGCCCTTATACTCTATAAACTTTGTGAATGCCCTTATACTCTATAAACTGTGGATGCCCTTATACTCTATAAACTTTGTGAATGCCCTTATACTCTATAAACTGTGGATGCCCTTTTACTCTATAAACTGTGGATGCCCTTATACTCCATAAACTGTGAATGCCCTTATACTCCATAAACTGTGTGAATGCCCTTATACTCCATAAACTGTGTGAATGCCCTTATACTCTATAAACTGTGGATGCCCTTACACTCTATAAACTGTGAATGCCCTTATACTCTATAAACTGTGAATGCCCTTATACTCTATAAACTGTGAATGCCCTTATACTCCATAAACTGTGAATGCCCTTATACTCCATAAACTGTGTGAATGCCCTTATACTCCATAAACTGTGGATGCCCTTATACTCCATAAACTGTGAATGCCCTTATACTCTATAAACTGTGAATGCCCTTATACTCCATAAACTGTGAATGCCCTTATACTCCATAAACTGTGTGAATGCCCTTGTACTCTATAAACTGTGGATGCCCTTACACTCCATAAACTGTGAATGCCCTTATACTCCATAAACTGTGTGAATGCCCTTATACTCTATAAACTGTGGATGCCCTTATACTCCGTAAACAGTAAATGCCCTTATACTCTATGAACTGTGGATGCCCTTATACTCCATGAACAGTGAATGCCCTTATACTCCAATAACAGTGAATGCCCTTATACTCCATAAACTGTGAATGCCCTTATACTCCATAAACTGTGTGAATGCCCTTATACTCCATAAACTGTGTGAATGCCCTTATACTCCGTAAACAGTGAATGCCCTTATACTCTATAAACTGTGAATGCCCTTATACTCTATAAACTGTGAATGCCCTTATACTCCATATACTGTGTGAATGCCCTTATACTCCATATACTGTGTGAATGCCCTTATACTCTATAAACTGTGTGAATGCCCTTATACTCCGTAAACAGTGAATGCCCTTATACTCTATAAACTGTGAATGCCCTTATACTCTATAAACTGTGAATGCCCTTATACTCCATATACTGTGTGAATGCCCTTATACTCCATAAACTGTGTGAATGCCCTTATACTCCATAAACTGTGTGAATGCCCTTATACTCTATAAACTGTGTGAATGCCCTTATACTCTATAAACTGTGTGAATGCCCTTATACTCCATAAACTGTGGATGCCCTTATACTCCATAAACTGTGGATGCCCTTATACTCCATAAACTGTGTGAATGCCCTTATACTCCATAAACTGTGAATGCCCTTATACTCCATAAACTGTGTGAATGCCCTTATACTCCATACACTGTGGATGCCCTTATACTCCAATAACTGTGAATGCCCTTATACTCCATACACTGTGTGAATGCCCTTATACTCCATAAACTGTGTGAATGCCCTTATACTCTATAAACTGTGTGAATGCCCTTATACTCTATAAACTGTGTGAATGCCCTTATACTCCATAAACTGTGTGAATGCCCTTATACTCCATAAACTGTGTGAATGCCCTTATACTCCATAAACTGTGTGAATGCCCTTATGCTCTATAAACTGTGTGAATGCCCTTATACTCCATAAACTGTGAATGCCCTTATACTCCATAAACTGTGTGAATGCCCTTATACTCCATAAACTGTGTGAATGCCCTTATACTCTATAAACTGTGAATGCCCTTATACTCCATAAACTGTGTGAATGCCCTTATACTCCATAAACTGTGTAAATGCCCTTATACTCTATAAACAGTGTGAATGCCCTTATACTCCATAAACTGTGTGAATGCCCTTATACTCTATAAACTGTGAATGCCCTTATACTCTATAAACTGTGAATGCCCTTATACTCTATAAACTGTGAATGCCCTTATACTCTATGAACTGTGAATGCCCTTATACTCCATAAACTGTGTGAATGCCCTTATACACCATAAACTGTGGATGCCCTTATACTCTATAAACTGTGAATGCCCTTATACTCTATAAACTGTGGATGCCCTTATACTCTATAAACTGTGAATGCCCTTATACTCCATAAACTGTGTGAATGCCCTTATACTCTATAAACTGTGTGAATGCCCTTATACTCCATAAACTGTGTGAATGCCCTTATACTCTATAAACTGTGAATGCCCTTATACTCTATAAACTGTGAATGCCCTTATACTCTATAAACTGTGGATGCCCTTATACTCCATGAACTGTGAATGCCCTTATACTCTATAAACTGTGGATGCCCTTATACTCTATAAACTGTGGATGCCCTTATACTCTATAAACTGTGAATGCCCTTATACTCTATAAACTGTGAATGCCCTTATACTCCATAAACTGTGAATGCCCTTATACTCTATAAACTGTGGATGCCCTTATACTCCATAAACTGTGAATGCCCTTATACTCTATAAACTGTGGATGCCCTTATACTCTATAAACTGTGAATGCCCTTATACTCTATAAACTGTGAATGCCCTTATACTCCATAAACTGTGAATGCCCTTATACTCTATAAACTGTGAATGCCCTTATACTCCATAAACTGTGAATGCCCTTATACTCCATAAACTGTGTGAATGCCCTTATACTCCATAAACTGTGTGAATGCCCTTATACTCTATAAACTGTGGATGCCCTTATACTCCATAAACTGTGTGAATGCCCTTATACTCTATAAACTGTGAATGCCCTTATACTCCATAAACTGTGAATGCCCTTATACTCCATAAACTGTGTGAATGCCCTTATACTCTATAAACTGTGGATGCCCTTATACTCCATAAACTGTGTGAATGCCCTTATACTCTATAAACTGTGAATGCCCTTATACTCTATAAACTGTGAATGCCCTTATACTCCATAAACTGTGTGAATGCCCTTATACTCCGTAAACAGTGAATGCCCTTATACTCTATAAACTGTGTGAATGCCCTTATACTCCGTAAACAGTGAATGCCCTTATACTCTATAAACTGTGGATGCCCTTATACTCTATAAACTGTGAATGCCCTTATACTCCATAAACTGTGTGAATGCCCTTATACTCCATACACTGTGAATGCCCTTATACTCTATAAACTGTGTGAATGCCCTTATACTCCATAAACTGTGTGAATGCCCTTATACTCCATAAACTGTGGATGCCCTTATACTCCATAAACTGTGGATGCCCTTATACTCTATAAACTGTGAATGCCCTTATACTCCATAAACTGTGGATGCCCTTATACTCTATAAACTGTGTGAATGCCCTTATACTCTATAAACTGTGGATGCCCTTATACTCCATAAACTGTGTGAATGCCCTTATACTCCATAAACTGTGAATGCCCTTATACTCCATAAACTGTGAATGCCCTTATACTCCGTAAACAGTGAATGCCCTTATACTCCATAAACAGTGAATGCCCTTATACTCCATAAACTGTGAATGCCCTTATACTCCATAAACTGTGTGAATGCCCTTATACTCTATAAACTGTGTGAATGCCCTTATACTCCATAAACTGTGTGAATGCCCTTATACTCCGTAAACAGTGAATGCCCTTATACTCCATAAACTGTGAATGCCCTTATACTCCATAAACTGTGTGAATGCCCTTATACTCTATAAACTGTGGATGCCCTTATACTCCATAAACTGTGTGAATGCCCTTATACTCCATAAACTGTGAATGCCCTTATACTCCATAAACTGTGAATGCCCTTATACTCCGTAAACTGTGAATGCCCTTATACTCCGTAAACAGTGAATGCCCTTATACTCTATAAACTGTGTGAATGCCCTTATACTCCGTAAACAGTGAATGCCCTTATACTCTATAAACTGTGGATGCCCTTATACTCTATAAACTGTGGATGCCCTTATACTCCATAAACTGTGTGAATGCCCTTATACTCCATAAACTGTGAATGCCCTTATACTCCATAAACTGTGTGAATGCCCTTATACTCCATAAACTGTGTGAATGCCCTTATACTCCATAAACTGTGAATGCCCTTATACTCTATAAACTGTGTGAATGCCCTTATACTCCGTAAACAGTGAATGCCCTTATACTCTATAAACTGTGGATGCCCTTATACTCCATAAACTGTGAATGCCCTTATACTCCATAAACTGTGTGAATGCCCTTATACTCCATAAACTGTGAATGCCCTTATACTCCATAAACTGTGTGAATGCCCTTATACTCCATAAACTGTGTTAATGCCCTTATACTCCGTAAACAGTGAATGCCCTTATACTCTATAAACTGTGTGAATGCCCTTATACTCCGTAAACAGTGAATGCCCTTATACTCTAAAAACTGTGGATGCCCTTATACTCCATAAACTGTGGATGCCCTTATACTCCATAAACTGTGTGAATGCCCTTATACTCCATAAACTGTGGATGCCCTTATACTCCATAAACTGTGAATGCCCTTATACTCCATAAACTGTGTGAATGCCCTTATACTCCATAAACTGTGTGAATGCCCTTATACTCCATAAACTGTGTGAATGCCCTTATACTCTATAAACTGTGTGAATGCCCTTATACTCTATAAACTGTGTGAATGCCCTTATACTCCATACACTGTGGATGCCCTTATACTCCAATAACTGTGAATGCCCGTATACTCCATACACTGTGTGAATGCCCTTATACTCTATAAACTGTGTGAATGCCCTTATACTCTATAAACTGTGTGAATGCCCTTATACTCCATAAACTGTGAATGCCCTTATACTCCATAAACTGTGAATGCCCTTATACTCCGTAAACAGTGAATGCCCTTATACTCTATAAACTGTGTGAATGCCCTTATACTCCGTAAACAGTGAATGCCCTTATACTCTATAAACTGTGGATGCCCTTATACTCCATAAACTGTGGATGCCCTTATACTCCATAAACTGTGTGAATGCCCTTATACTCCATAAACTGTGGATGCCCTTATACTCCATAAACTGTGAATGCCCTTATACTCCATAAACTGTGTGAATGCCCTTATACTCCATAAACTGTGTGAATGCCCTTATACTCCATAAACTGTGTGAATGCCCTTATACTCTATAAACTGTGTGAATGCCCTTATACTCCATACACTGTGGATGCCCTTATACTCCAATAACTGTGAATGCCCGTATACTCCATACACTGTGTGAATGCCCTTATACTCTATAAACTGTGTGAATGCCCTTATACTCTATAAACTGTGTGAATGCCCTTATACTCCATAAACTGTGAATGCCCTTATACTCCATAAACTGTGAATGCCCTTATACTCCATAAACTGTGAATGCCCTTATACTCCGTAAACTGTGGATGCCCTTATACTCCATAAACTGTGAATGCCCTTATACTCCATAAACTGTGAATGCCCTTATACTCCGTAAACTGTGGATGCCCTTATACTCCATAAACTGTGGATGCCCTTATACTCCGTAAACTGTGGATGCCCTTATACTCCATAAACTGTGGATGCCCTTATACTCTATAAACTGTGTGAATGCCCTTATACTCCATAAACTGTGGATGCCCTTCTACTCTATAAACTGTGAATGCCCTTATACTCCGTAAACAGTGAATGCCCTTATACTCCATAAACTGTGTGAATGCCCTTATACTCTATAAACTGTGTGAATGCCCTTATACTCCATAAACTGTGTGAATGCCCTTATACTCTATAAACTGTGAATGCCCTTATACTCTATAAACTGTGAATGCCCTTATACTCTATAAACTGTGAATGCCCTTATACTCTATAAACTGTGAATGCCCTTATACTCTATAAACTGTGAATGCCCTTATACTCCATAAACTGTGGATGCCCTTATACTCCATAAACTGTGGATGCCCTTATACTCTATAAACTGTGAATGCCCTTATACTCTATAAACTGTGAATGCCCTTATACTCCATAAACTGTGGATGCCCTTATACTCCATAAACTGTGGATGCCCTTATACTCCATAAACTGTGAAAGCCCTTATACTCCATAAACTGTGTGAATGCCCTTATACTCCATAAACTGTGTGAATGCCCTTATACTCCATAAACTGTGTGAATGCCCTTATACTCTATAAACTGTGAATGCCCTTATACTCTATAAACTGTGGATGCCCTTATACTCCATAAACTGTGAATGCCCTTATACTCTATAAACTGTGAATGCCCTTATACTCTATAAACTGTGAATGCCCTTATACTCCATAAACTGTGAATGCCCTTATACTCTATAAACTGTGTGAATGCCCTTATACTCCGTAAACAGTGAATGCCCTTATACTCTATAAACTGTGGATGCCCTTATACTCTATAAACTGTGGATGCCCTTATACTCCATAAACTGTGTGAATGCCCTTATACTCCATAAACTGTGAATGCCCTTATACTCCATAAACTGTGAAAGCCCTTATACTCCATAAACTGTGTGAATGCCCTTATACTCTATAAACTGTGAATGCCCTTATACTCCATAAACTGTGAATGCCCTTATACTCTATAAACTGTGTGAATGCCCTTATACTCCGTAAACAGTGAATGCCCTTATACTCTATAAACTGTGAATGCCCTTATACTCTATAAACTGTGTGAATGCCCTTATACTCCGTAAACAGTGAATGCCCTTATACTCTATAAACTGTGAATGCCCTTATACTCTATAAACTGTGAATGCCCTTATACTCCATAAACTGTGTGAATGCCCTTATACACCATAAACTGTGGATGCCCTTATACTCTATAAACTGTGAATGCCCTTATACTCTATAAACTGTGGATGCCCTTATACTCTATAAACTGTGAATGCCCTTATACTCTATAAACTGTGAATGCCCTTATACTCCATAAACTGTGGATGCCCTTATACTCCATAAACTGTGGATGCCCTTATACTCCATAAACTGTGAAAGCCCTTATACTCCATAAACTGTGTGAATGCCCTTATACTCCATAAACTGTGTGAATGCCCTTATACTCCATAAACTGTGTGAATGCCCTTATACTCTATAAACTGTGAATGCCCTTATACTCTATAAACTGTGGATGCCCTTATACTCCATAAACTGTGAATGCCCTTATACTCTATAAACTGTGGATGCCCTTATACTCCATAAACTGTGAATGCCCTTATACTCTATAAACTGTGGATGCCCTTATACTCCATAAACTGTGAATGCCCTTATACTCTATAAACTGTGAATGCCCTTATACTCTATAAACTGTGGATGCCCTTATACTCCATAAACTGTGAATGCCCTTATACTCTATAAACTGTGGATGCCCTTATACTCCATAAACTGTGAATGCCCTTATACTCTATAAACTGTGAATGCCCTTATACTCTATAAACTGTGAATGCCCTTATACTCTATAAACTGTGAATGCCCTTATACTCTATAAACTGTGTGAATGCCCTTATACTCCATAAACTGTGAATGCCCTTATACTCCATACACTGTGAATGCCCTTATACTCTATAAACTGTGAATGCCCTTATACTCCATAAACTGTGTGAATGCCCTTATACTCCATAAACTGTGTGAATGCCCTTATACTCTATAAACTGTGAATGCCCTTATACTCCATAAACTGTGTGAATGCCCTTATACTCTATAAACTGTGAATGCCCTTATACTCCATAAACTGTGGATGCCCTTATACTCCATAAACTGTGTGAATGCCCTTATACTCCATAAACTGTGAATGCCCTTATAATCCATAAACTGTGAATGCCCTTATACTCTATAAACTGTGAATGCCCTTATACTCTATAAACTGTGGATGCCCTTATACTCCATAAACTGTGTGAATGCCCTTATACTCCATAAACTGTGTGAATGCCCTTATACTCCATAAACTGTGTGAATGCCCTTATACTCCATAAACTGTGGATGCCCTTATACTCCATAAACTGTGTGAATGCCCTTATACTCCATAAACTGTGTGAATGCCCTTATACTCCATAAACTGTGTGAATGCCCTTATACTCCATAAACTGTGGATGCCCTTATACTCCATAAACTGTGTGAATGCCCTTATACTCCATAAACTGTGTGAATGCCCTTATACTCTATAAACTGTGAATGCCCTTATACTCTATAAACTGTGAATGCCCTTATACTCTATAAACTGTGGATGCCCTTATACTCCATAAACTGTGTGAATGCCCTTATACTCCATAAACTGTGGATGCCCTTATACTCCATAAACTGTGAATGCCCTTATACTCTATAAACTGTGTGAATGCCCTTATACTCTATAAACTGTGAATGCCCTTATACTCTATAAACTGTGAATGCCCTTATACTCTATAAACTGTGAATGCCCTTATACTCCATAAACTGTGAATGCCCTTATACTCTATAAACTGTGAATGCCCTTATACTCTATAAACTGTGAATGCCCTTATACTCCATAAACTGTGAATGCCCTTATACTCCATAAACTGTGGATGCCCTTATACTCTATAAACTTTGTGAATGCCCTTATACTCTATAAACTGTGGATGCCCTTATACTCCATAAACTGTGAATGCCCTTATACTCCATAAACTGTGGATGCCCTTATACTCCATAAACTGTGGATGCCCTTATATCATCTTCAGAAAAATCGTTACTCTCATGTTAGGTTACCACACATTCATATTCAACGGATACCTTCATCAGTGCTTCCAGTCTGTATTGTCATCGTAAATTGTAGCGCTTGTAGTTAGCAAGTTAAAGTCAGTGTGACAAAAATGTTGAAATGTTAAAGCACGGAGAATAAATCAAGACAAAGTGAAACGCATTGAAGACATCAAAGCTTTTAAAACTAAAAGGATGAATACAGTAAAAACAAGCATGATTCAGAGGTTGAAGGCGATGTGGCAGCATCTTCATATGAAGAAGTGTTGGTGTTATCAGTGAGAGGAATGTCTGGCACCTTGTCTAGGCTGTCAACACAACAAGTGCCCCCCCCTACGAGGCTGAGGGAAGTTCTGAGGAAGGGCCCATAGACTGGTTTCAACATGGGTAGGGACACAATTTATGGTGGACATTTTTATATTAATAAAAAGGTAAACACTAAACGTATCTGCTATTACAATTCAAAATATAAAAATATGGTTCTCAAATTTAAAAAAATTCCCATAGATTCCTTTTTCTCTCTCTCTCTCTCTCTATATATATATATATATATATATATATATATATATATATATATAGAGAGAGAGAGAGAGAGAGAGAGAGATGTTCACCACGTGTGCATGGCATCAGGATCAAGTCGGTCACAAATCTAACCAGCATGCATTGCGTGCCGATCACCGGTATTTGATTCTGCTCTGTCAGGATCTGGAGTTTTTGTGTCTTGTTTCCTGTTTTATTTTGAAGTCCTTGTCTCTCGTGTCTGTTTCCCTTCACTTCCTGTCCCTGTGATTGTCTGCCATGTCCCTGATTGTTTCCTCCTGTGTCCAATCACCTGCACCAGCCCTGTGTATTAAACCCTGTTCGTGTCATTCCCCTGGGTTGGGCCGTCCTGGTTAGATCCCTAGAGAGCGCTTGTGTTAGTCCTGTTGTTTTTTTGGTGATTCCTCAATTTAAATAATTCCACTAGTGAAGAATAAAGTTTCTTTTCAAAGTTGTTGGCGTTTGGGTTCTGTCTCTTGGTGGCTACACATAATATGCTCAGGACTGGCTCATTTCGAACAAACCAATTATATCTCCCAGCTGACCTGGAAACGCCTCAGAATCCCCCAGAATGAGCTGGAAAATGTTGCGGGTCAGAGGGAAGCCTGAGTCGGCCTGCTGCCACCGTGATTCATAGAAACTGAGGTAAAAAAATAGAAGTATATTTAATCTTAGTATACTTGAAGCCCTACTAATCACACGTATCCTGAAAGTGTGCTATTTTAGTTGTGATTAAATAGTAGTTAAGCACAATTTGAAGTGTATTTAGTATATCTTTTTGTGCTAGTATATTAGTATATGACTGTATATGTGTAATATGCATGCCGAGTATTTTACAAAGATGTAAACATCACATTATTAAAATATTTATATTATATACTATTACCACAAAGTTTACTTTTGGTATACTATTAACACATAAGTATAATAATATTGTGGTAATAGTATAGGATAATAGTATATTAGAATAAGCCAAAAGTTGTACTTTTGGCTTATTCCAATTACTAAGAAAGCACACTTTGTTATTACTATGCTATTTTACTTTGTACACTACATACTATTGTCCATTAATATATAATTAATATAAATGTATTTCCATTATCCTAAAGGCTGAATGAACTTCCCAGATAGTAATCAAAATCACTTAATTGAATTAAAGTTTACATGTATAACTAAACAGAACACAACAATGAACCATCAAACATTGAACCATATGATGTAGTTTTCTTTGGCTGAACTGCTCATTGTTACACTTCGGCCTGATGACGCGTCCGAGGCGTCTGTGGACATTCTTTAGTATCTGTTAAGAGAAGAGAGAGAGATGATGTCACACCATATTCATACAACATGTTCTTATATTTTGACTACACAGGAAATCCTGTTGAATCAATATTATTACGATCAGTATTAACTCAAAAGTATTCGACTCAAAAGTCCCTATTTATTTGTTTCATTTGTTTTACCTGTATTTTAGCTATTCTTATTTATTTATTTATTTTTAGTTTTAATTATGTGAAGTGTCTGAGTATTATGAAAAGCGCTATAAATTAAATGCATTATTATTATTATTATTAGCGCCCCCTAGTGTTCAAATCGCACAAGACTTTTTTGCAAATTAATGCATGCCATGCGCACTTAGGAAAAATGTTATTGAGTGATTAGTCCCAATAGTGTTGACGCTATGAGCATTGAAAAACAAGACACGCCCCTAAGATGTTCATTGGGCCATAGATCCTTACCACAATGAGATATAAAAAAAACGGTTGACATAACCTACATCATCTGGCTTCAATGATTTGATTGATATCAGGTTTTGTTGATTTGGACCAAGCCTGTTGTTAAGAAAGTCAATTATGTGTTTTTCACAAAATTCAAAATGGCGGAAAATCTAAGTAGGCGGACCTTATGGGTCTGAGACGCTTTTTTGTAGAGCAACAGTGGTGCGTTCAGGGGTCTTGTTTCTATGAACATGACCACTCTGATAGCATCGTGAAACCCTCGTGTAGTTCACGGCTCATGTAGCGCCTCTCTGTGTATGACAGTGTGGCCATTAGGCATTCAGAGACACTCTTGATCAGCGCCTGCAAGCCCTTCCTGTTCCCTGCGCACCATCTGTGCAGAAACCCACAACTCTCCCGTGTCAGCCCGTGTTCCGTCAGGTAACCTCAGAAGCCTAACGAGCTCTTCATTGTGCTAAGCTACTAAGCTACACGGGGGTCGCAGAGGAGCTTGGACATCGCGTAACCCGTTAACGCCGTAACCGCAGCTTAAAGATTTACACGTACTTTTGTAATATGTGACGTTCTCCGCACGGCCCCCGCGCCCCACCTGTAATACCTCGGCACCCCACTTGAGGGGCGCGCCCCACAGTTTGAGAACCACTGATTTACACCAACATTAAAAAAGAATTGCTTACCCAATTCAAGAGTGGCCCTGAAAGATTGACATAATTATCATTGCACCCGCTAATAAGCACGCTGCGTTTGCTGAAACGCAAGACACGCAAGTTGTGGTTATATTCACACTGACGCTCTTCTAGGGGTTTCACAAGGTCTACACATGGGCTAGCTAGCTTAAACGTGAGCTAACGTTAGCTTTCGAAGACGTAAAGTTAACCAATAACTAACAGATTAACAATAAAGAGACAACGAAGTTTGCCAAATAGATGATCGGTAACATTTTATTATGAAGCTGGAACTTACCTTAAAATAACTTTACAGAGTAGCGCTTTCTTCCTGCTTTAACTATCGTCATTCCGCCTCACGCAAAGGACGTCTTCAGTGGTCAACTGCGCATGCGTTTGAGAACCCCGCTGGAGGTCAGGAAGAGCGCCGGTGTATTTAGGGTCCGTTTTGTTCGTTTGTTTTATGGTTCATTTGAAAATACGGAAATACCGTGGTTTCTTCATTTTCTGTCTGAAACCAAAAACAGGAAAACGGAAGTGCTTAAAACGAAAGTCAAAATAAAAGAGAGGAAAAAAGTAACTGGACTTGGGGAAACAAATAAATAAAGAGTGAAGCCGCTGAACGACCTGTCTGCTCTCCCGACTCCGTTTGTTAACATGTTATAAATGCACCTCACACACCAACCCACAACGCTCCGTTACAGTAGTGACGACAGGCAAGAATCAACTTTTCAATTAATCGTTGCATTCTTTAATGCAACACAGTTCCTAATATAGTTTAATCAAAGTAATGTGTGTGTGTGTAGAGTTGTTGCTGTTAACATCATATTTATATTTCCACATCATTGTGCTGTTTCTGAGTGAACACAAAGCAGAGCCTGTATGAGGAGACGCAGAGTAAAGGGTTTACCTTTCTACCAGCAGATGGCAGTATACCATACCTCGTTGATTGATTTGTCACTTAAATCCTGCATTGAATGGTTCAGAAGAGGTCAGAGGGACACGATGAGAAGATCAGAGCTGCCAACTCTCACGGTTTCACCGTGTGACACACGCATTTGTATGTTTTCACACGCACTCACGCCACACAACCAATTTCTCACGGCAAAAATACATTCTGATTTTGGGCAGAGTGGGAGGTCTGTCCCCGAGACGCGTTCGTTCCTTTTCAAAGTCCCCGACGATAGGTGGCGCTAAGGAGCGCATCTGTAACCCTATTCGCTGCATAGACATCCTATTTATCCCAAAGAGTCCCGAAGTTAGCAACAGAAGAAGATTTTCAAAGAGACACTCTGGAGGAGCAGAGACTAAGGTATGTTAACTCTCTTAAACTTAGAGACTAAGGTATGTTAACTCTTTTAAACTTAGAGAATAAGGTATGTTAACTCTTAAACTTAGACTAAGGTATGTTAACTCTTTTAAACTTTGAGAATAAGGTATGTTAACTCTTAAACTTAGAGACTACGGTATGTTAACTCTCTTAAACTTAGAGACTAAGGTATGTTAACTCTTTTAAACTTAGACACTAAGGTATGTTAACTCTTAAACTTAGAGACTAAGGTATGTTAACTCTTAAACTTAGAGACTAAGGCATGTTAACTCTCTTATACTTAGAGACTACGGTATGTTGACTCTTTTAAACTTAGAGACTACGGTATGTTAACTCTCTTAAACTTAGAGACTAAGGTGTGTTAACTCTCTTAAACGTAGAGACTAAGGTATGTTAACTCTCTTAAACTTAGAGAAAAAAAAGAGACTAAGGTATGTTAACTCTTAAACTTAGAGACTATGGTATGCAGCAGGAGAGCACCTTGTTAACCTTGGTATACTGCATGCTCAAAACATCATAGCATTGATTATTAAGGCTGCTCACATAGCATTTATCTTTTTATTTACAGGCCAAAGAAAAGGACCCTCTCAATCATTTTCCAAACAGCACTTTGAACAGGTAAGATGTATTCTAAAGAATTTAACATAAAGACAGGAAATGTGTGCAATAGAATTAGGCATGTTTTTGTAAATGAGAGTAGTTATTGAAAACCATTTTAATTCTTTAAGATAACAAAGATGTCTCGTAAAAGACCTTTGCCTGGCCGAGGACAAAAGCAACATTTATTATATTATTTAAAGAACCAGCCACTGTCAGAACAGCCAGAACAATGTATAGAAACAACAGGGCAACAGACAGAGGAGCAACAGACAGGACAGAGAGAGATATGGACAGATATGGACAGCTTCTGGGCTGAATGGGAACAAGGAAACATAAGGTATACATTATTTTTGGCAGGTGTTGCTTGACTACATCTGTTGCTTTTATTGATTCAATTCAGTTTATTTCGTATAGCCCAATATCACAAATTACAAATTTGCCTCAGAGGGCTTTACAATCTGTACACATACGACATCCCTGACCTTTGACCTCACATCTGATCAGGAAAAACTCCCCAAAAATAACCTTTCACAGGGAAAAAAGGGAAGAAACCTTCAGGAGAGCAACAGAGGAGGATCCCTCTCCCCGGATGGACAGATGAATAGATGTCATGTGTACAGAATGAACAGAGTTACAGAGTTACATAAACACATTACATGAATATGACAATGTATGAATGGAACTCCAATCCATGAAACAGAAGGAGGTAGAGAGGAGGGGGGGCGGCGCATCAGCAGGGCCAACGCGGGAGGCCGGCTCACCAGCATCAGACACCTCCAGGTCCAATGGACCCTATGAGACGTGAAGTCACAACGACTCCGGGGAGGAAGCAGAGTTAATAAGGTGCAATGGAGAGATGTAAATTCATCCATAAGGAGAGAGAGAAGAGGGGATAGGTGCTCAGTGTATCCTAAAACATCCCCCAGCAGCCTATAGGCCTATAGCAGCATATCAAGGGGCTGGACCAGGGCAAACCTGATTCAGCCCTAACTATAAGCACTATCAAACAGGAAAGTCTTAAGTCTATTCTTGAATGAGGTGACTGTGTCTGCCTCCCGGACTGAAAGTGGAAGCTGGTTCCATAAAAGAGGAGCTTGATAACTGAAGGCTCTGGCTCCCATCCTACTTTTTAGGACTCTAGGAACCTACCACTACTACTCAAGTACACTAGAGTAGTAGTGGTGGTATTCTGTGTGTGCGGCCATAAATATGACATACATGCGTACTACATGTTCTGCAGTACATTTATTTAAATATTCATACCATCACTAAACAATACCATATACAAATGTTTGTGTTTATTTATTATTTGTTTTCTGAACCGGATCCAGAACCAGACTCAATGATTATTCATGGTGGGTCATGAGGATAAAGGTCCACTTCACTCCTGTAATGCAACACTAACATATCACATACAGTTCTGTGGGCGTGAAGCAGGATTTAAATGAGAGTTGGTGGAGGTGGTTCAGGTTTCATTTATTTACTGCATTATATTGACAACACCACTGCAAAGGGGGCACATGAAACACAGACTTCTATAAAACAAGAAGAGTCGCCCCCTGGTGGTCAGGGGATAGAATTCAGTTTTATCACATGAAGCATAGACTTCTATACAACCAGACACTGTACAGGGGGAGGTATTCGTGGCTAAGGCAACAAGGCACGGAGCCCGAGCCCTACCTGCATAGCAGCTTCTGGGGCACGTGCAACGGCAACATTGGCCCAATAAGCCAGTGGCACCTAGTGAGCATGCGCAGAGCAGGTCGAATGTAGGCCCAGAGTTTAAAAGTCGCCTCCCTCTTGTGTATGAGTGTGATACCACTGATGAGTAGGTATACGAGTTGAGGCTGAACCACTTCTTTTTTAAAGTAATATATATGTATATATATATATATATTACTTTTTATTTATATATTTTATTTATGATATATTTTTTATGTATCACATATATAGAAATAGTCCATATTTGCAATAAATCACCTATGGCCAAATCAATCGCGGGCACATTGAGAACATATTTCCTATGTTAACAGAAGCCCTGAACGACATGTCTGATCTCCCGACTCGTTTATGAACATGTTATAAGTGAACCTCACACACGGACCCAGCACGCTCAGTTACAACACCATGACATGACATCACCTTTCTTTGAGTCATATAAGACATGCTGCAAAAGGCATAACATCGTCTGTCAACATCTTCTGCATGACTAACTGTTCTTAGTGAAACTTAGAACAAATGTTCTATTAACTAACAGTTTCATAACGACATACATTTAATTTCAAAATCTCTTCAGGATTTAAACTTGCGGTGGCACTTAACAGATGTATTAATTGATTAATGTCCTGA
>NW_022974926.1:18491-34730 GCF_009769545.1 Cyclopterus lumpus | reverse complement strand
AGACGCTGACGGAGGAGCAGAGGATGGACTCGATGATGGAGGTGTAGAAGTGCACCATCGTGGTCTTTGGCAGGTTGAACTTCTTCAGCTGCCTCAGGAAGAACATCCTCTGCTGAGGCTTCTTGGTGATGGAGCTGACGTTCAGCTCAAAGACGTTATTCAGACTGAATTATTTCCGCTCTTGAAAGGCCGACGTTTCTTTAGTGCTGCTGTACCGTGTTGAGTTGTAGTGGATTTTATTTACACGTGCACATGTAGATAAGAGAGGTTATGTTTTAAATTAATACATAAAGAAAGTTATGATCATTAATTTGAGGAATATTCTGAGTAATGTATTATGAAGCATAAGAGAGGATCACTGTTTTATTATTCTGTTTGTTAATGACAAATGTAATGATTCATTGTATGATGCATGGGAATGAATGGATGTTTTATTGTACAACAGTTAAAGGGATGCCGATTGAAACCTGAGATGTTGCTTTTATTCTGAAGGCAGGATAATAGGGTTTTATTCTGAAGGGGAACTTCCTGTCCTTGACCGGAAGTGTGAGCTTTGACCCCGCTAGATTATCGATTTGAGGCATTCTTTGAAGTGGCCAATGGAACTAACCTTCAGGTGTGAACCTTATGTCTTATTCGCTGGTCAGCGTAGCATGCTGTGTCTCTGAAAGGTATTTGCATGAATACCTCCACTAACCAATGGGAGCTTAGCTCAGCGAATGCACTGCGAATAAAACTAATTGTAAGACGTGAATTTGGTCTCTTACGTGGTGACGCCAGACAGAAACTGTTGGCTAAGTCAGGAGACTGTGGAAGCGAAACCATGTGAGCGCGTCCGGGTCTGGACCATGTATGTATACAGATGACTCTTGTTTGTTATGATTAAATAATGATTATTATACATCTCTGGCTTCGGAGCTTCTTCTTCCAAGCACCAGGTAGCTCGAGACTCTCTGAACTTTTACAGTGGAAACGGTTGGAAGTTCGCTGAGTTATACCGACGGGTGCTCTGTTGTGTCTATATACTAATTCTCAGGTTCTGTTTGGATGCACGGATAAATTATGGTCTGGAAAAGACGACGCATGAATTACTAGGCAAGGAATTCATGGCTAGAAACCGACATTTAAATTGCTTATGACGACGCCTGCGGTTGAGGGCCCAAAGCTCCGGGCTAGACAACAAAATTTGCGGACAATTAAATATTGGATAACCAGTTGATATAACACAGTAAGAGCCAGATGGAGTCGCTGAACTGCCATTCTGTATTACTGCAAACGCGTTGTAAATAGAGTACAGTGTGCTAATGTCTTGTAAATACTACGTTAAAAATGTTTGTTATAATAGAGGAAAATGAGTTTTCAGACAAAGAGTGCTGCAGCCATTAACCAACTAACTCATTGATCCGCTGGAACATTTGGCCAGAGCATTACTGTTGTTGATGTATTCATTAGTATGTTGATGATAGTAATGACATAACCTTTTTCCCAGTTTTATTGTCAATATATTGATTTGTATGATAAATGCCAACGGAACTGCAGTGCAGTTACAGTCTGTGAAGTGTGTAACTTTTTCTGTTTTCCCCTAACTAACAATTTATTCCAATTGCACCACACTTGCACGTCTAGACACTTATTTTACTTTTAGGATTTCTTTCTACATTTACATTTTCTTATATAGCGCCAGAGTCAGGACCTGATTCCTTTAACAATGTCAGAGCCTTCTCCAACCACGACCCCACCCACATGGGTTGAAGCAGCATGCCATGCCGCCATGGACATGATGAATCCAGAAAGGAGGGAGAAGACAAACATGAAGCTGATGGGAAATATCCAGAAATGGAATGCCGAGGTTTACTGGATGTAACAACCCCGGAGGGGCCCACAGAAGACCAGAAGTTGCAGCTGATGACAGTGCTCACGCTGAGGCACGACGTGGCAAGGGAGAAACAGAAGGGGAAAAATACACTAATGGAGTTTGACAGTTTGACCACCGGCAGCCAAACAGGCACAACCCCCCACCCTGTAACCCTCCACCCTGCACCCTGCACCCTGCAACCTTCCACCCTGCAACCCTGCACCCTGCAACCCTCCACCCTGCACCCTGCAACCCTCCACCCTGCAACCCTCCACCCTGCAACCCTGCAACCTGCAACCCTCCACCCCCCAACCTGCAACCCTCCACCCTGCATCCTGCAACCCTCCACCCTGCAACCCTCCACCCTGCAACCCTGCATCCTGCAACCCCCCACCCTGCAACCCTCCACCCTGCAACCCTCCACCCTGCAACCCTCTACCCTGCACCCTGCAACCCCCCACCCTGCAACCCTCCACCCTGCATCCTGCAACACCCCACCCTGCAACCCTCCACCCTGCAACCCCCCACCCTGCAACCCTCCACCCTGCAACCCCCCACCATGCAACCCTCCACCCTGCAACCCTCCACACTGCAACCCTCCACCCTGTACCCTGCAACCCTCCACCCTCCACCCTGCAACCCCCCACCCTGCAACCCTCCACCCTGCACCCTGCACCCTGCAACCCCCCACCCTGCAACCCTCCACCCTGCAACCCTCCACCCTGCAACCCCCCACCCTGCAACCCCCCACCCTGCACCCTGCAACCCTCCACCCTCCACCATGCACCCTGCAACCCTCCACCCTACAACCACCCACCCTGCAACCCCCCACCCTGCAACCCTCCACCCTGCAACCCTCCACCCTGCACCCTGCAACCCCCCACCCTGCAACCCTGCACCCTGCAACCCTCCACCCTGCAACCCTGCACCCTGCAACCCCCCACCCTGTAACCCCCCACCCAGCACCCTGCAATCCCCCACCCTGCAACCCCCCACCCTGCAACCCCCCAACCTGCAACCCTCCACCCTACAACCCCCCACCCTGCAACCCCCCACCCTGCAACCCTCCACCCTGCAACCCTCCACCCTGCACCCTGCAACCCCCCACCCTGCAACCCTGCACCCTGCAACCCTTCACCCTGCAACCCTGCACCCTGCAACCCCCCACCCTGTAACCCCCCACCCAGCACCCTGCAATCCCCCACCCTGCAACCCCCCACCCTGCACCCTGCAACCCTCCACCCTGCACCCTGCAGCCAAACAGGCAAAACCCCCCACCCTGTAACCCCCCACCCAGCACCGTGCAACCCTCCACCCTGCACCCTGCAACCCTCCACCCTGCACCCTGCAACCCTCCACCCTCCACCCTGCAACCCCCCACCCTGCAACCCCCCACCCTGCATCCTGCAACCCCCCACCCTGCAACCATCCACCCTGCAACCCTCCACCCTGCAGCCTGCAACCCCCCACCCTGCACCCTGCAACCCTCCACCCTGCAACCCTGCACCCTGCAACCCCCCACCCTGTAACCCCCCTCCAAGCACCCTGCAATCCCCCACCCTGCAACCCCCCACCCTGCAACCCTCCACCCTGCACCCTGCAACCCTCCACCCTGCAACCCTGCAACCCTCCACCCTGCAACCCCCCACCCTGCAACCCCCCACCCTGCAACCCTCCACCCTCCACCCTCCACCCTGCACCCTGCAACCCTCCATCCTAAAACCCTCCACCCTAAAACCCTGCACCCAGCAACCCTCCACCCTCCACCCTGCAACCCTCCACCCTGCAACCCCCCACCCTGCAACCCTCCACCCTGCACCCTGCAACCCTCCACCCTGCAACCCTCCACCCTGCAACCCTGCATCCTGCAACCCCCCACCCTGCAACCATCCACCCTGCAACCCTCCACCCTGCAGCCTGCAACCCCCCACCCTGCACCCTGCAACCCCCCACCCTGCAACCCTGCACCCTGCAACCCCCCACCCTGTAACCCCCCACCAAGCACCCTCCACCCTCCACCCTGCAACCCTCCACCCTAAAACCCTCCACCCTAAAACCCTGCACCCAGCAACCCTCCACCCTCCACCCTGCAACCCCCCACCCTGCAACCCTCCACCCTGCACCCTGCAACCCTCCACCCTCCACCCTGCAACCCTCCACCCTGCAACCCAGCACCCTGCAACCCCCCACCCTGCAACCCTCCACCCTGCAACCCTCCACCCTGCAACCCTGCATCCTGCAACCCCCCACCCTGCAACCCTCCACCCTGCAACCCTCCACCCTGCAACCCTCCACCCTGCACCCTGCAACCCCCAACCCTGCAACCCTCCACCCTGCACCCTGCAACCCTCCACCCAGCAACCCTCCACCCTGCAACCCTCCACCCTGCAACCCTCCACCCTGCAACCCTCCACCCTGCACCCTGCAACCCCCCACCCTGCAACCCTCCACCCTGCACCCTGCAACCCTCCACCCTGCAACCCTCCACCCTGCAACCCCCCACCCTGCAACCCCCCACCCTGCAACCCTCCACCCTGCACCCTGCAACCCTCCACCCTGCAACCCTGCATCCTGCAACCCCCCACCCTGCAACCCTCCACCCTGCAACCCTCCACCCTGTAACCCCCCACCCAGCACCGTGCAACCCCCCACCGTGCAACCCCCCACCCTGCAACCCCCCACCCTGCAACCCTCCACCCTCCACCCTGCAACCTCCCACCCTGCACCCTGCAACCCTCCACCCTCCACCCTGCAACCCCCCACACTGCAACCCCCCACCCTGCAACCCTCCACCCTGCAACCCTGCATCCTGCAACCCCACACCCTGCACCCTCCAACTCCAGATGTGTGAATCAAAATAAACCTCACCGGCCCAGAGACGGTGTTGGAGACACAGAGGCTGTGGCAGAGTTTGACCACCGGCAGCCAAACAGGCAAAACCCCCCACCCTGTAACCCCCCACCCAGCACCGTGCAACCCTCCACCCTGCACCCTGCAACCCTCCACCCTGCACTGTGCAACCCTCCACCCTGCACCCTGCAACCCTCCACCCTCCACCCTGCAACCCCCCACCCTGCAACCCCCCACCCTGCACCCTGCAACCCTCCACCCTCCACCCTGCACCCTGCAACCCTCTACCCTAAAACCCTCCACCCTAAAACCCTTCACCCAGCAACCCTCCACCCTCCACCCTGCAACCCTCCACCCTGCAACCCTCCACCCTCCACCCTGCACCCTGCAAACCTTCCACCCTGCAACCCTCCACCCTCCACCCTGCAACCCCCCACCCTGCACCCTCCAACTCCAGATGTGTGAAGCAAAATAAACCTCACCGGCCCAGAGACGGTGTTGGAGACAGAGAGGCTGTGGCAGAGTTTGACCACCGGCAGCCAAACAGGCACAACCCCCCACCCTGTAACCCTCCACCCTGCACCATGCAACCCCCCACCCTGCAACCCTCCACCCTGCAACCCTCCACCCTGCAACAACCCACCCTGCAACCCCCCACCCTGCACCCTGCAACCCTCCACCCTGCACCCTGCAACCCTCCACCCTGCAACCCTGCATCCTGCAACCCCCAACCCTGCAACCCTCCACCCTGCAACCCTCCACCCTGCACCCTACAACCCTCCACCCTGCAACCCTGCATCCTGCAACCCCCCACCCTGCAACCATCCACCCTGCAACCCTCCACCCTGCAGCCTGCAACCCCCCACCCTGCACCCTGCAACCCTCCACCCTGCAACCATGCACCCTGCAACCCCCCACCCTGTAACCCCCCTCCAAGCACCCTGCAATCCCCCACCCTGCAACCCCCCACCCTGCAACCCTCCACCCTGCAACCCTGCAACCCTCCACCCTGCAACCCCCCACCCTGCAACCCCCCACCCTGCAACCCCCCACCCTGCAACCCTCCACCCTGCAACCCTGCAACCCTCCACCCTGCAACCCCCCACCCTGCAACCCCCCACCCTGCAACCCTCCACCCTCCACCCTCCACCCTGCACCCTGCAACCCTCCATCCTAAAACCCTCCACCCTAAAACCCTGCACCCAGCAACCCTCCACCCTCCACCCTGCAACCCTCCACCCTGCAACCCCCCACCCTGCAACCCTCCACCCTGCACCCTGCAACCCTCCACCCTGCAACCCTCCACCCTGCAACCCTGCATCCTGCAACCCCCCACCCTGCAACCATCCACCCTGCAACCCTCCACCCTGCAGCCTGCAACCCCCCACCCTGCACCCTGCAACCCCCCACCCTGCAACCCTGCACCCTGCAACCCCCCACCCTGTAACCCCCCACCAAGCACCCTCCACCCTCCACCCTGCAACCCTCCACCCTAAAACCCTCCACCCTAAAACCCTGCACCCAGCAACCCTCCACCCTCCACCCTGCAACCCCCCACCCTCCACCCTGCAACCATCCACCCTGCAACCCTCCACCCTGCAGCCTGCAACCCCCCACCCTGCACCCTGCAACCCCCCACCCTGTAACCCCCACCCAGCACCCTGCAACCCCCCACCCTGCAACCCTCCACCCTGCAACCCTCCACCCTGCAACCCTCCACCCTGCACCCTGCAACCCCCCACCCTGCAACCCTCCACCCTGCACCCTGCAACCCTCCACCCTGCAACCCTCCACCCTGCAACCCCCCACCCTGCAACCCCCCACCCTGCAACACTCCACCCTGCACCCTGCAACCCTCCACCCTGCAACCCTGCATCCTGCAACCCCCCACCCTGCAACCCTCCACCCTGCAACCCTCCACCCTGTAACCCCCCACCCAGCACCGTGCAACCCCCCACCGTGCAACCCCCCACCCTGCAACCCCCCACCCTGCAACCCTCCACCCTCCACCCTGCAACCTCCCACCCTGCAACCCCCCACCCTGCACCCTGCAACCCTCCACCCTCCACCCTGCAACCCCCCACACTGCAACCCCCCACCCTGCAACCCTCCACCCTGCAACCCTGCATCCTGCAACCCCCCACCCTGCAACCCCCCACCCTGCAACCCTCCACCCTGCAACCCTCCACCCTGCACCCTGCAACCCCCCACCCTGCACCCTGCAACCCTCCACACTGTAACCCTGCACCCTGCAACCCCCCACCCTGTAACCCCCCACCCAGCACCCTGCAATCCCCCACCCTGCAACCCCCCACCCTGCATACTGCAACCCTGCACCCTGCAACCCTCCACCCTGCACCCTGCAACCTTCCACCCTGCAACCCTCCACCCTCCACCCTGCACCCTCCAACTCCAGATGTGTGAATCAAAATAAACCTCACCGGCCCAGAGACGGTGTTGGAGACACAGAGGCTGTGGCAGAGTTTGACCACCGGCAGCCAAACAGGCAAAACCCCCCACCCTGTAACCCCCCACCCAGCACCGTGCAACCCTCCACCCTGCACCCTGCAACCCTCCACCCTGCACCCTGCAACCCTCCACCCTCCACCCTGCAACCCCCCACCCTGCAACCCCCCACCCTGCACCCTGCAACCCTCCACCCTCCACCCTGCACCCTGCAACCCTCCACCCTGCAACCCTCCACCCTAAAACCCTGCACCCAGCAACCCTCCACCCTCCACCCTGCAACCCTCCACCCTCCACCCTGCAACCCCCCACCCTGCAACCCTCCACCCTGCACCCTGCAACCCTCCACCCTCCACCCTGCAACCCTCCACCCTGCAACCCTCCACCCTCCACCCTGCACCCTGCAAACCTTCCACCCTGCAACCCTCCACCCTCCACCCTGCAACCCCCCACCCTGCACCCTCCAACTCCAGATGTGTGAAGCAAAATAAACCTCACCGGCCCAGAGACGGTGTTGGAGACACAGAGGCTGTGGCAGAGTTTGACCACCAGCAGCCAAACAGGCACAACCCCCCACCCTGTAACCCTCCACCCTGCACCATGCAACCCCCCACCCTGCAACCCTCCACCCTGCAACAACCCACCCTGCAACCCCCCACCCTGCACCCTGCAACCCTCCACCCTGCACCCTGCAACCCTCCACCCTGCAACCCTGCATCCTGCAACCCCCAACCCTGCAACCCTCCACCCTGCAACCCTCCACCCTCCACCCTGCACCCTGCAACCCTCCACCCTGCAACCCTGCATCCTGCAACCCCCCACCCTGCAACCATCCACCCTGCAACCCTCCACCCTGCAGCCTGCAACCCCCCACCCTGCACCCTGCAACCCTCCACCCTGCAACCCTGCACCCTGCAACCCCCCACCCTGTAACCCCCCTCCAAGCACCCTGCAATCCCCCACCCTGCAACCCCCCACCCTGCAACCCTCCACCCTGCACCCTGCAACCCTCCACCCTGCAACCCTGCAACCCTCCACCCTGCAACCCCCCACCCTGCAACCCCCCACCCTGCAACCCTCCACCCTCCACCCTCCACCCTGCACCCTGCAACCCTCCATCCTAAAACCCTCCACCCTAAAACCCTGCACCCAGCAACCCTCCACCCTCCACCCTGCAACCCTCCACCCTGCAACCCCCCACCCTGCAACCCTCCACCCTGCACCCTGCAACCCTCCACCCTGCAACCCTCCACCCTGCAACCCTGCATCCTGCAACCCCCCACCCTGCAACCATCCACCCTGCAACCCTCCACCCTGCAGCCTGCAACCCCCCACCCTGCACCCTGCAACCCCCCACCCTGCAACCCTGCACCCTGCAATCCCCCACCCTCCACCCTGCAACCTCCCACCCTGCACCCTGCAACCCTCCACCCTCCACCCTGCAACCCCCCACACTGCAACCCCCCACCCTGCAACCCTCCACCCTGCAACCCTGCATCCTGCAACCCCACACCCTGCACCCTCCAACTCCAGATGTGTGAATCAAAATAAACCTCACCGGCCCAGAGACGGTGTTGGAGACACAGAGGCTGTGGCAGAGTTTGACCACCGGCAGCCAAACAGGCAAAACCCCCCACCCTGTAACCCCCCACCCAGCACCATGCAACCCTCCACCCTGCACCCTGCAACCCTCCACCCTGCACTGTGCAACCCTCCACCCTGCACCCTGCAACCCTCCACCCTCCACCCTGCAACCCCCCACCCTGCAACCCCCCACCCTGCACCCTGCAACCCTCCACCCTCCACCCTGCACCCTGCAACCCTCTACCCTAAAACCCTCCACCCTAAAACCCTGCACCCAGCAACCCTCCACCCTCCACCCTGCAACCCTCCACCCTGCAACCCTCCACCCTCCACCCTGCACCCTGCAAACCTTCCACCCTGCAACCCTCCACCCTCCACCCTGCAACCCCCCACCCTGCACCCTCCAACTCCAGATGTGTGAAGCAAAATAAACCTCACCGGCCCAGAGACGGTGTTGGAGACAGAGAGGCTGTGGCAGAGTTTGACCACCGGCAGCCAAACAGGCACAACCCCCCACCCTGTAACCCTCCACCCTGCACCATGCAACCCCCCACCCTGCAACCCTCCACCCTGCAACCCTCCACCCTGCAACAACCCACCCTGCAACCCCCCACCCTGCACCCTGCAACCCTCCACCCTGCACCCTGCAACCCTCCACCCTGCAACCCTGCATCCTGCAACCCCCAACCCTGCAACCCTCCACCCTGCAACCCTCCACCCTGCACCCTGCAACCCTCCACCCTGCAACCCTGCATCCTGCAACCCCCCACCCTGCAACCATCCACCCTGCAACCCTCCACCCTGCAGCCTGCAACCCCCCACCCTGCACCCTGCAACCCTCCACCCTGCAACCCTGCACCCTGCAACCCCCCACCCTGTAACCCCCCTCCAAGCACCCTGCAATCCCCCACCCTGCAACCCCCCACCCTGCAACCCTCCACCCTGCAACCCTGCAACCCTCCACCCTGCAACCCCCCACCCTGCAATCCCCCACCCTGCAACCCCCCACCCTGCAACCCTCCACCCTGCAACCCTGCAACCCTCCACCCTGCAACCCCCCACCCTGCAACCCCCCACCCTGCAACCCTCCACCCTCCACCCTCCACCCTGCACCCTGCAACCCTCCATCCTAAAACCCTCCACCCTAAAACCCTGCACCCAGCAACCCTCCACCCTCCACCCTGCAACCCTCCACCCTGCAACCCCCCACCCTGCAACCCTCCACCCTGCACCCTGCAACCCTCCACCCTGCAACCCTCCACCCTGCAACCCTGCATCCTGCAACCCCCCACCCTGCAACCATCCACCCTGCAACCCTCCACCCTGCAGCCTGCAACCCCCCACCAAGCACCCTCCACCCTCCACCCTGCAACCCTCCACCCTAAAACCCTCCACCCTAAAACCCTGCACCCAGCAACCCTCCACCCTCCACCCTGCAACCCCCCACCATCCACCCTGCAACCCTCCACCCTGCAACCCTGCATCCTGCAACCCCCCACCCTGCAACCCTCCACCCTGTAACCCCCCACCCAGCACCGTGCAACCCCCCACCGTGCAACCCCCCACCCTGCAACCCCCCACACTGCAACCCTCCACCCTCCACCCTGCAACCTCCCACCCTGCAACCCCCCACCCTGCACCCTGCAACCCTCCACCCTCCACCCTGCAACCCCCCACACTGCAACCCCCCACCCTGCAACCCTGCATCCTGCAACCCCCCACCCTGCAACCCCCCACCCTGCAACCCTCCACCCTGCAACCCTCCACCCTGCAGCCTGCAACCCCCCACCCTGCACCCTGCAACCCTCCACACTGTAACCCTGCACCCTGCAACCCCCCACCCTGTAACCCCCCACCCAGCACCCTGCAATCCCCCACCCTGCAACCCCCCACCCTGCACCCTGCAACCCTCCACCCTGCACCCTGCAACCCTCCACCCTGCAACCCTCCACCCTGCAACCCCCCACCCTGCAACCCCCCACCCTGAAACCCTCCACCCTGCACCCTGCAACCCTCCACCCTGCAACCCTCCACCCTGCAACCCCCCACCCTGCAACCCCCCACCCTGTAACCCCCACCCAGCACCTTGCAACCCCCCACCCTGCAACCCTCCACCCTGCAACCCTGCATCCTGCAACCCCCCACCCTGCAACCCTCCACCCTGCAACTCTCCACCCTCCACCCTGCAACCCTCCACCCTGCACCCTGCAACCCCCCACCCTGCAACCCTCCACCCTGCACCCTGCAACCCTCCACCCTGCATCCTGCAACACCCCACCCTGCAACCCTCCACCCTGCATCCCCCCACCCTGCAACCCTCCACCCTGCAACCCTGCATCCTGCAACCCCCCACCCTGCAACCCTCCACCCTGCACCCTGCAACCCTCCACCCTGCAACCCTGCAACCCTCCACCCTGCAACCCCCCACCCTGCAACACCCCACCCTGCAACCCTCCACCCTGCACCTTGCAACCCTGCACCCTGCAACCCCCCACCCTGTAACCCCCCACCCAGCACCCTGCAATCCCCCACCCTGCAACCCCCCACCCTGCACCCTGCAACCCTCCACCCTCCACCCTGCAACCCCCCACCCTGCAACCCCCCACCCTGCAACCCTCCACCCTGCAACCCTCCACATCTTTTTGACATCTTTGAAGAAGCACGATGTCTCCTTCGAACTCAAATCTGCTGGTAGTTTGACCTCTGTGGATTTTCTGGATACCACCACATTCTCAAAGGTGCCAGTTTCCATGAAACTCACACACTGGACATTAAGGTCTTTTTTAAAGAGACAGACACACAAAACTAGAGTCCAATCCGAAAAACGCAACAGGTTTAATGAAGTCACAGCTGGTGAGGTTTCACAGAATATGGACCAAACAGGAGCCAACGTGTTATGTGCAGCTCTTGCCAGCAGAGGGTAGTCTAGCTCTTCTCTTAGAAAGTGTCACAGGACTTTCTGCAGATCAAACCTATCGTGGTGACCTCTGACCTTCAAGTTGTTCCCACTTACCAAAGAGATAATCCTCCTTTATTTTACTCAGTGACATATATATATATACGTATATCTACACATCTGGCCAAATCCCACAATTGTTGCCTTTATTATAAGAATATTATTCAAATAGCCCTCGGCCTACTACGGGTATGACATGTGCAATTCTCGCAAAAAAAAGAAAAACTGACTCTGGCTTCAAGTGTTTTCGGCCCAGGAGCATTATTATTATTCATCTCTCAGAAATGCTTTAAAGGTTTCGTTAATCGACTGCTGTTTGCATTTCCTCTTCGAAGTCAAACGGTAAAATAAGAAACACCAAATGCGTTAATCAGAATTAAGTTTGCTCCCAATCTGGTATGTTTGTTCCCCCCCCCCACCCCCATCCCCCCTCCACTGTGCAAATGTTTAAATGTGTTTGATAACGGAGCATAAAAAGCTTTTAGAACCTCGTGTTTACCTTCATGGTTCTCTAACGGCCGTTACTCTGTATTATAATCCGTAAAGAGAGAGTCAGTGTGAAGCTTTGGTCAATAAGCAGGAATAAATAAAGTCAAATGCACTTTACAGTTCTTGCTAATCAGCGTTCACGTATCAGCGTTCTCTCAAAATCCACCTTTGTGTTAATCTCTAGCGGAGCTGGAAAGATGGGTAAAATATATTTATATGAGGCCACATTAATTGATTATTACAGTAAATATAATCTGCAGCCTGTGTCAGTAGGACAAAGAAGAAGATGAGCAAAAGGGACAGGAGATTAAATACAGTGTGTCATATTTAGAAACTATAATCTGCAACCTCACGTCTCCAATTATTACTGCGTAATATTAAATAATGTCAATGTGCTGCATTTATTAAAGGTTGTTGTTGTTGTTGTTGGGTTTCTTTTTTTTATTTGCCAAGAAAAACAACCCCCCACCCTGCAACCCTCCACCCTGCAACCCTCCACCCTCCACCCTCCACCCTGCATCCTGCAACCCCCCACCCTGCAACCCTCCACCCTGCAACCCTCCACCCTCCACCCTCCACCCTGCATCCTGCAACCCTCCACCCTACCTTGGGAAAGAACATCTACAGCTCCTCCAGAGTGTTCTCCCTGTGTGAGGACCAGGACATGGTGAAGGAGATGGACCTGGAGGGACTTCACACAGAAAGAACATCTACTGCTCCTCCCGAGTGGCCCCACTGATTTTGACATCTTTGAAGAAGCACGATGTCTCCTTCGAACTCAAATCTGCTGGTAGTTTGACCTCTGTGGATTTTCTGGATACCACCACATTCTCAAAGGTGCCAGTTTCCATGAAACTCACACACTGGACATTAAGGTCTTTTTTAAAGAGACAGACACACAAAACTAGAGTCCAATCCGAAAAACACAACAGGTTTAATGAAGTCACAGCTGGTGAGGTTTCACAGAATATGGACCAAACAGGAGCCAACATGTTATGTGCAGCTCTTGCCAGCAGAGGGTAGTCTAGCTCTTCTCTTAGAAAGTGTCACAGGACTTTCTGCAGATCAAACCTATCGTGGTGACCTCTGACCTTCAAGTTGTTCCCACTTACCAAAGAGATAATCCTCCTTTATTTTACTCAGTGACATATATATATACGTATATCTACACATCTGGCCAAATCCCACAATTGTTGCCTTTATTATAAGAATATTATTCAAATAGCCCTCGGCCTACTACGGGTATGACATGTGCAATTCTCGCAAAAAAAAGAAAAACTGACTCTGGCTTCAAGTGTTTTCAGCCCAGGAGCATTATTATTATTCATCTCTCAGAAATGCTTTAAAGGTTTCGTTAATCGACTGCTGTTTGCATTTCCTCTTCGAAGTCAAACGGTAAAATAAGAAACACCAAATGCGTTAATCAGAATTAAGTTTGCTCCCAATCTGGTATGTTTGTTCCCCCCCCCCCCCCCCCCTCCACTGTGCAAATGTTTAAATGTATTTGATAACGGAGCATAAAAAGCTTTTAGAACCTCGTGTTTACCTTCATGGTTCTCTAACGGCCGTTACTCTGTATTATAATCCGTAAAGAGAGAGTCAGTGTGAAGCTTTGGTCAATAAGCAGGAATAAATAAAGTCAAATGCACTTTACAGTTCTTGCTAATCAGCGTTCACGTATCAGCGTTCTCTTAAAATCCACCTTTGTGTTAATCTCTAGCGGAGCTGGAAAGATGGGTAAAATATATTTATATGAGGCCACATTAATTGATTATTACAGTAAATATAATCTGCAGCCTGTGTCAGTAGGACAAAGAAGAAGATGAGCAAAAGGGACAGGAGATTAAATACAGTGTGTCATATTTAGAAACTATAATCTGCAGCCTCACGTCTCCAATTATTACTGCGTAATATTAAAATAATGTCATTGTGCTGCATTTATTAAAGGTTGTTGTTGTTGTTGTTGGGTTTCTTTTTTTTATTTGCCAAGAAAAACAACAAAACTGATATTCGTGGCACAATTATTAAAAAACACTGATCTGTATTAAATCATGATGAAATGAACTATGATGAAACTGTGTGTGTTACTTACTTTAAGACAATTACAGTGCACCTTTTTGTTTTATTCTTTTATTTAATTTATTTGGACGATATTCTTATCTCCTACCCCCGACAAGGAGGCTCACCGGATCCATCTCAGACAGGTTCTCCGGCGCCTTCTTGACCACCAGCTCTTTGTGGAAGCTGAGAAGTGTGAGTTTCACGTGCCCACTGTCTCGTTCCTGGGGTTAATTGTGTCGGAGGGCAATGTGCAAATGGAGCCAGCTAAGGTTGAAGCAGTTACAGATAGGCCGACTCCGCGCCGCAGACCGCGCTGGTTGCCGCTGTCGCCTCCGTGCTCGCCGCCCTGGCCGACTCCAGCTCCCCGTGTCCCGTAAGCAAATCAAATGAAAAGTCCATGGCTGCCACTGATAGGGGTGAAATGGAAGAGTCCAAGTCTGGGCTGAAACAGGGTTTTATACACAGGCCTCCACTATTATGTTAGTCAACTTCTCTTTTTCCTCATTCACATCCTCACAGAGGAGAGTGTGATCACATCGATGGAGTGCTGCTGGTTCCAGGACGTCTCGTAGGAGTCGGTCCTTTAGTGAGCAGCTCCCTTGTGTCTCATGACAAACTGGATCCAGATCACGGCTCGGTCCAGAGGCTGAGATGGACTCTGTCGGTGCCTCAGGGGGCCTCAAACGGTCTTTGTGTCCTTGTGGACGGGGTCTTCCCAGTATGCCTCCAGACACTGGTGGACCTCTTGGCCCAGTGGGCAAGAACACATGATGCAGGGCCCTCTACGGAGGAACCAGACCCTCCAGATGGTTCGTCACACAGAACCTTCTGATTGGAAACTCGTCAACCAAACCCTTACAAGGTAACTCTATGGTTTCCCTTCCAGCGGTGAAAACAAGATGCAGTGCCGTATCGGCCGCCCTCCATGTTAGAAGACCTTCTGCTTTTCATTTGTTTGGACCCAGTGCTCTCTGTCCGTCTCCCTGAGGGACGACCTCCCCTCAGCACAGACACCACCGTGTGACTCGCAAGCCTCCCGCTGACTGTTGTGCAACACGTGGGTCAAAGGTCGTCCTTCAGGAGTGACCCTCTCTCTCTGAACAGACTCGTGAAACAGATCCCCGTCACTGCAGCTTTGACATGTCAGCGCATCGATTGAAACACGCGACCCAACTGAGGCGTGTTAGTGAGAGTTTGTAGAACACTTCCTGGTGGAGATGAGAGGCGCGCTGACACGTTGCCAAGTTACGACGAGAAGCCGCCGACTGTCACGTGCACAGCTTTTGTTTCTCTGTCACAGATATGTGTGGTGAAGATGTACCATTAGTGTTTTTCCATCATGTAACTGTGGAACGCACCACAACACCATCTGGGAAAGCAGACAGAACCTGTTCACATGGACGCCGTGAGAAGGAGGACGGAGCAGGAGGGGGAGTAGGGAAGAGGGGCAACACTTCATCAATAACTATGACTCCATGAAACTAGGTCGCACTATCTTTTCTGGGTCAGACCTCCTAACCGTTTGTGGGACGGAGCCCTGGTCATTCAGTTGAATTATTACAAGTTTGTGTTTAATAAATACTTAAAGACATTTAAGTGTTTCGACATTACACTTGTTTTCTCTGAGGGAGATTGGAAAGGTTAATTACCATCACACACCTCGCTGTGTGTGTGTTCTCCACATTAGAAACAGAAATCACTGAGGGTTGTACACACACACACACACACACACACACACACACATTGTTGTGTATCACAGGAAGTGATGGCACGGACACGTTTCACTTCCTGTAAACGGCACAAGATGGAGACAAAGTCCACGTTATTCGTTGCTGCACAGGTGGATCACTAGTAGCACCTCTCAGCAGTTTGTCATGCGTGAGTCTTTGAAAACAATAAATATAATAAAAAACACTAAACATCGAGACATAATTTAAAGGTAAATATGGTAAACAACAAACAGAGAACAAGTATATAT
>NW_022974926.1:0-17991 GCF_009769545.1 Cyclopterus lumpus | reverse complement strand
GTGGCGGGTTGTGCCTGTTTGGCTGCCGGTGGTCAAACTCTGCCACAGCCTCTGTGTCTCCAACACCGTCTCTGGGCCGGTGAGGTTTATTTTGCTTCACACATCTGGAGTTGGAGGGTGCAGGGTGGGGGGTTGCAGGGTGGGGGGTTGCAGGGTGGAGGGTGGAGGGTTGCATGGTGCAGGGTGGAGGGTTGCAGGGTGCAGGGTTGCAGGGTGCAGGGTGGAGGGTTGCAGGGTGCAGGGTGGAGGGTTGCAGGGTGGGGGGTTGCAGGGTGGAGGGTGGAGGGTTGCAGGGTGCAGGGTGGAGGGTTGCAGGGTGGAGGGTTGCAGGGTGGGGGGTTGCAGGATGCAGGGTTGCAGGGTGGAGGGTTGCAGGGTGCAGGGTGGAGGGTTGCAGGGTGGGGGGTTGCAGGGTGGAGGGTTGCAGGGTGGAGGGTTGCAGGGTGGAGGGTGGAGAGTTGCAGGGTGGAGGGTTGCAGGGTGGGGGATTGCAGGGTGCTGGGTGGGGGGTTACAGGGTGGGGGGTTGCAGGGTGCAGGGTTGCAGGGTGGGGGGTTGCAGGGTGCTGGGTGGGGGGTTACAGGTTGGGGGGTTGCAGGGTGCAGGGTTGCAGGGGTGGGGGGTTGCAGGGTGGAGGGTTGCAGGGTGGAGGGTTGCAGGGTGGAGGGTTGAGGGTTGCATGGTGGGGGGTTGCAGGGTGGAGGGTTGCAGGGTGGAGGGTTGCAGGGTGGAGGGTTGCAGGGTGCAGGGTGGGGGGTTGCAGGGTGGGGGGTTGCAGGATGGAGGGTTGCAGGGTGCAGGGTGGAGGGTTGCAGGGTGGGGGGTTGCAGGGTGGAAGGTTGCAGGGTGGAGGGTGGAGGGTTGCAGGGTGCAGGGTTTTAGGGTGGAGGGTTTTAGGGAGGAGGGTTGCAGGGTGCAGGGTGGAGGGTTGCAGGGTGCAGGATGGGGGGTTGCAGGGTAGGGGGTTGCAGGGTGGAGGGTGGAGGGATGCAGGGTGCAGGGTGGAGGGTTGCAGGGTGGAGGGTTGCAGGGTGGAGGGTTGCAGGGTTGCAGGGTGGAGGGTTGCAGGGTGGGGGATTGCAGGGTGCTGGGTGGGGGGTTACAGGGTGGGGGGTTGCAGGGTGCAGGGTTGCAGGGTGGAGGGTTGCAGGGTGCAGGGTGGAGGGTTGCAGGGTGGGGGGTTGCAGGGTGCAGGGTGGAGGGTTGCAGGGTGGAGGGTTGCAGGGTGGGGGGTTGCAGGGTGGGGGGTTGTAGGGTGGAGGGTTGCAGGGTTGCAGGGTGGAGGGTTGCAGGGTGCATGGTGGAGGATGGAGGGTTGCAGGGTGCAGGGTGGGGGGTTGCAGGGTGGCGGGTTGCAGGGTGGAGGGTTGCAGGGTGGAGGGTTGCAGGGTGGGGGGTTGCAGGGTGCAGGGTGCAGGGTGGAGGGTTGCAGGGTGGGGGGTTGCAGGGTGGAGGGTGGAGGGTTGCAGGGTGCAGGGTGGAGGGTTGCAGTGTGGAGGGTTGCAGGGTGGTGGGTTGCATGGTGGGGGGTTGCAGGGTGGGGGGTTGCAGGGTGGAGGGTTGCAGGGTGGAGGGTTGCAGGGTGGAGGGTTGCAGGGTGGGGGGTTGCAGGGTGCAGGGTGCAGGGTGGAGGGTTGCAGGGTGGGGGGTTGCAGGGTGGAGGGTGGAGGGTTGCAGGGTGCAGGGTGGAGGTTGCAGTGTGGAGGGTTGCAGGGTGGTGGGTTGCATGGTGGGGGGTTGCAGGGTGGGGGGTTGCAGGGTGGAGGGTTGCAGGGTGGAGGGTTGCAGGGTGGGGGGGTTGCAGGGTGGAAGGTTGCAGGGTGGAGGGTGGAGGGTTGCAGGGTGCAGGGTGGGGGGTTGCAGGGTGGAGGGTGGAGGGTTGCAGGGTGCAGGGTGGAGGGTTGCAGGGTGGGGGGTTGCAGGGTGGGGGGTTACAGGGTGGGGGGTTGCAGGGTGCAGGGTTGCAGGGTGGAGGGTTGCAGGGTGCAGGGTTGCAGGGTGGGGGGTTGTAGGGTGCAGGGTGGAGGGTTGCAGGGTGGAGGGTTGCAGGGTGGGGGGTTGCAGGGTGGGGGGTTGTAGGGTGGAGGGTTGCAGGGTGCAGGGTGCAGGGTGGAGGGTTGCAGGGTGGGGGGTTGCAGGGTGCAGGGTGGAGGGTTGCAGGGTGGGGGGTTGCAGGGTGGAGGGTTGCAGGGTGGAGGGTTGCAGGGTGCAGGGTGGAGGGTGGAGGGTTGCAGGGTGGGGGGGTTGCAGGGTGGGGGGTTGCAGGGTGGAGGGTTGCAGGGTGCAGTGTGGAGGGTTACAGGGTGGGGGGTTGCAGGGTGGAGGGTTGCAGGGTGGAGGGTTGCAGGGTGGGGGGTTGCAGGTTGCAGGTTGGAGGGTTGCAGGGTGGGGGGTTGCAGGGTGCAGGGTGGAGGGTTGCATGGTGGGGGGTTGCAGGGTGGAGGGTTGCAGGGTTGCAGGGTGGAGGGTTGCAGGGTGGGGGATTGCAGGGTGCTGGGTGGGGGGTTACAGGGTGGGGGGTTGCAGGGTGCAGGGTTGCAGGGTGGAGGGTTGCAGGGTGCAGGGTGGAGGGTTGCAGGGTGGGGGGTTGCAGGGTGCAGGGTGGAGGGTTGCAGGGTGGAGGGTTGCAGGGTGGGGGGTTGCAGGGTGGGGGGTTGTAGGGTGGAGGGTTGCAGGGTTGCAGGGTGGAGGGTTGCAGGGTGCATGGTGGAGGATGGAGGGTTGCAGGGTGCAGGGTGGGGGGTTGCAGGGTGGGGGGTTGCAGAATGCAGGGTGCAGGGTGGAGGGTTGCAGGGTGGGGGGTTGCAGGGTGGAGGGTGGAGGGTTGCAGGGTGCAGGGTGCAGGGTGGAGGGTTGCAGTGTGGAGGGTTGCAGGGTGGAGGGTTGCATGGTGGGGGGTTGCAGGGTGGAGGGTTGCAGGGTGGGGGGTTGCAGGGTGGAGGGTTGCAGGGTGGGGTGTTGCAGGGTGCAGGGTGGAGGGTTGCAGGGTGGAGGGTTGCAGGGTGGAGGGTTGCAGGGTGGAGGGTGGAGGGTTGCAGGGTGCAGGGTGGAGGGTTGCAGTGTGGAGGGTTGCAGGGTGGAGGGTTGCATGGTGGGGGGTTGCAGGGTGGAGGGTTGCAGGGTGGGGGGTTGCAGGGTGGAGGGTTGCAGGGTGGGGTGTTGCAGGGTGCAGGGTGGAGGGTTGCAGGGTGGGGGGTTGCAGGGTGGAAGGTTGCAGGGTGGAGGGTGGAGGGTTGCAGGGTGCACGGTGGGGGGTTGCAGGGTGGAGGGTGGAGGGTTGCAGGGTGCAGGGTGGAGGGTTGCAGGGTGGGGGGTTGCAGGGTGGGGGGTTACAGGGTGGGGGGTTGCAGGGTGCAGGGTTGCAGGGTGGAGGGTTGCAGGGTGCAGGGTTGCAGGGTGGGGGGTTGCAGGGTGCAGGGTGGAGGGTTGCAGGGTGGAGGGTTGCAGGGTGGGGGGTTGCAGGGTGGGGGGTTGTAGGGTGGAGGGTTGCAGGGTGCATGGTGGAGGGTGGAGGGTTGCAGGGTGCAGGGTGGGGGGTTGCAGGGTGGAGGGTTGCATGGTGGGGGGTTGCAGGGTGGAGGGTTGCAGGGTGGGGGGTTGCAGGGTGGGGTGTTGCAGGGTGCAGGGTGGAGGGTTGCAGGGTCGGGGGTTGCAGGGTGGAAGGTTGCAGGGTGGAGGGTTGAGGGTTGCAGGGTGCAGGGTGGGGGGTTGCAGGGTGGGGGATTGCAGGGTGCTGGGTGGGGGGTTACAGGGAGGGGGGTTGCAGGGTGGAGGGTTGCAGGGTGGGGGGTTGCAGGGTGGAGGGTTGCAGTGTGGAGGGTTGCAGGGTGGGGGATTGCAGGGTGCTGGGTGGGGGTTACAGGGTGGGGGGTTGCAGGGTGCAGGGTTGCAGGGTGGAGGGTTGCAGGGTGGAGGGTTGCAGGGTGTGGGGTTGCAGGGTGGGGGGTTGTAGGGTGGAGGGTTGCAGGGTGGGTGGTTGCAGGATGCAGGGTGGAGGGTTGCAGGATGCATGGTTGCAGGGTGGAGGGTTGCAGGGTGGGGGGTTGCAGGGTGCAGGGTGGAGGGTTGCAGGGTGGGGGGTTGCAGGGTGGAGGGTGGAGGGTTGCAGGGTGCAGGGTGGAGGGTTGCAGTGTGGAGGGTTGCAGGGTGGAGGGTTGCATGGTGGGGGGTTGCAGGGTGGAGGGTTTGCAGGGTGGGGGGTTGCAGGGTGGAGGGTTGCAGGGTGGGGTGTTGCAGGATGCAGGGTGGAGGGTTGCAGGGTGGGGGGTTGCAGGGTGCAGGGTAGAGGGTTGCAGGGTGGAGGGTTGCAGGGTGGAGGGTTGCAGGGTGGGGGGTTGCAGGATGCAGGGTTGCAGGGTGGAGGGTTGCAGGGTGGAGGGTTGCAGGGTGCAGGGTGGAGGGTTGCAGGGTGGGGGGTTGCAGTGTGGAGGGTTGCAGGTTGCAGGGTTGCAGGGTGGAGGGTTGCAGGGTGCAGGGTTGCAGGGTGGAAGGTTGCAGGGTGCAGGGTGGAGGGTTACAGGGTGGGGGGTTGTGCCTGTTTGGCTGCCGGTGGTCAAACTGTCAAACTCCATTAGTGTATTTTTCCCCTTCTGTTTCTCCCTTGCCACGTCGTGCCTCAGCGTGAGCACTGTCATCAGCTGCAACTTCTGGTCTTCTGTGGGCCCCTCCGGGGTTGTTACATCCAGTAAACCCTCGGCATTCCATTTCTGGATATTTCCCATCAGCCTCATGTGTGTCTTCTCCCTCCTTTCTGGATTCATCATGTCCATGGCGGCATGGCATGCTGCTTCAACCCATGTGGGTGGGGTCGTGGTTGGAGAAGGCTCTGACATTGTTAAAGGAATCAGGTCCTGACTCTGGCGCTATATAAGAAAATGTAAATGTAGAAAGAAATCCTAAAAGTAAAATAAGTGTCTAGACGTGCAAGTGTGGTGCAATTGGAATAAATTGTTAGTTAGGGGAAAACAGAAAAAGTTACACACTTCACAGACTGTAACTGCACTGCAGTTCCGTTGGCATTTATCATACAAATCAATATATTGACAATAAAACTGGGAAAAAGGTTATGTCATTACTATCATCAACATACTAATGAATACATCAACAACAGTAATGCTCTGGCCAAATGTTCCAGCGGATCAATGAGTTAGTTGGTTAATGGCTGCAGCACTCTTTGTCTGAAAACTCATTTTCCTCTATTTTAACAAACATTTTTAACGTAGTATTTACAAGACATTAGCACACTGTACTCTATTTACAACGCGTTTGCAGTAATACAGAATGGCAGTTCAGCGACTCCATCTGGCTCTTACTGTGTTATATCAACTGGTTATCCAATATTTAATTGTCCGCAAATTTTGTTGTCTAGCCCGGAGCTTTGGGCCCTCAACCGCAGGCGTCGTCATAAGCAATTTAAATGTCGGTTTCTAGCCATGAATTCCTTGCCTAGTAATTCATGCGTCGTCTTTTCCAGACCATAATTTATCCGTGCATCCAAACAGAACCTGAGAATTAGTATATAGACACAACAGAGCACCCGTCGGTATAACTCAGCGAACTTCCAACCGTTTCCACTGTAAAAGTTCAGAGAGTCTCGAGCTACCTGGTGCTTGGAAGAAGAAGCTCCGAAGCCAGAGATATATAATAATCATTATTTAATCATAACAAACAAGAGTCATCTGTATACATACATGGTCCAGACCCGGACGCGCTCACATGGTTTCGCTTCCACAGTCTCCTGACTTAGCCAACAGTTTCTGTCTGGCGTCACCACGTAAGAGACCAAATTCACGTCTTACAATTAGTTTTATTCGCAGTCCATTCGCTGAGCTAAGCTCCCATTGGTTAGTGGAGGTATTCATGCAAATACCTTTCAGAGACACAGCATGCTACGCTGACCAGCGAATAAGACATAAGGTTCACACCTGAAGGTTAGTTCCATTGGCCACTTCAAAGAATGCCTCAAATCGATAATCTAGCGGGGTCAAAGCTCACACTTCCGGTCAAGGACAGGAAGTTCCCCTTCAGAATAAAACCCTATTATCCTGCCTTCAGAATAAAAGCAACATCTCAGGTTTCAATCGGCATCCCTTTAACTGTTGTACAATAAAACATCCATTCATTCCCATGCATCATACAATGAATCATTACATTTGTCATTAACAAACAGAATAATAAAACAGTGATCCTCTCTTATGCTTCATAATACATTACTCAGAATATTCCTCAAATTAATGATCATAACTTTCTTTATGTATTAATTTAAAACATAACCTCTCTTATCTACATGTGCACGTGTAAATAAAATCCACTACAACTCAACACGGTACAGCAGCACTAAAGAAACGTCGGCCTTTCAAGAGCGGAAATAATTCAGTCTGAATAACGTCTTTGAGCTGAACGTCAGCTCCATCACCAAGAAGCCTCAGCAGAGGATGTTCTTCCTGAGGCAGCTGAAGAAGTTCAACCTGCCAAAGACCACGATGGTGCACTTCTACACCTCCATCATCGAGTCCATCCTCTGCTCCTCCGTCAGCGTCTGGTACGCTGCAGCCACTAACAAGGACCAGGCCGACTGCAGCGCCTCATCCGCTCTGCTGGGAGGCGATTGGCTGCAGTCTGCCTTCCCTCCGTGACTTGTTTGCCTCCAGGACCCCGAAGAGGGCAAGAAGGATTGTAACCGACCGCTCTCACCCTGCACACACACTGTTGGAGTCCCTTCCCTCTGGCAGGAGGCTGCGGTCCATCAGGACCAAGACCTCACGCCTCAAGAACAGCTTCTTTCCAGCTGCAGTGGGGTTCATGAACAAAGCCCGGGACCCCCACGGACTGACTGAGTCTCACATCCCCAGGACTGTTTCCTTCAACACCCTTGAACATCTTTCCTTTGTTATAATACACTTGTTACTTTATAATATATACTTGTTCTCTGTTTGTTGTTTACCATATTTACCTTTAAATTATGTCTCGATGTTTAGTGTTTTTTATTATATTTATTGTTTTCAAAGACTCACGCATGACAAACTGCTGAGAGATGCTACTAGTGATCCACCTGTGCAGCAACGAATAACGTGGACTTTGTCTCCATCTTGTGCCGTTTACAGGAAGTGAAACGTGTCCGTGCCATCACTTCCTGTGATACACAACAATGTGTGTGTGTGTGTGTGTGTGTGTGTGTGTGTACAACCCTCAGTGATTTCTGTTTCTAATGTGGAGAACACACACACAGCGAGGTGTGTGATGGTAATTAACCTTTCCAATCTCCCTCAGAGAAAACAAGTGTAATGTCGAAACACTTAAATGTCTTTAAGTATTTATTAAACACAAACTTGTAATAATTCAACTGAATGACCAGGGCTCCGTCCCACAAACGGTTAGGAGGTCTGACCCAGAAAAGATAGTGCGACCTAGTTTCATGGAGTCATAGTTATTGATGAAGTGTTGCCCCTCTTCCCTACTCCCCCTCCTGCTCCGTCCTCCTTCTCACGGCGTCCATGTGAACAGGTTCTGTCTGCTTTCCCAGATGGTGTTGTGGTGCGTTCCACAGTTACATGATGGAAAAACACTAATGGTACATCTTCACCACACATATCTGTGACAGAGAAACAAAAGCTGTGCACGTGACAGTCGGCGGCTTCTCGTCGTAACTTGGCAACGTGTCAGCGCGCCTCTCATCTCCACCAGGAAGTGTTCTACAAACTCTCACTAACACGCCTCAGTTGGGTCGCGTGTTTCAATCGATGCGCTGACATGTCAAAGCTGCAGTGACGGGGATCTGTTTCACGAGTCTGTTCAGAGAGAGAGGGTCACTCCTGAAGGACGACCTTTGACCCACGTGTTGCACAACAGTCAGCGGGAGGCTTGCGAGTCACACGGTGGTGTCTGTGCTGAGGGGAGGTCGTCCCTCAGGGAGACGGACAGAGAGCACTGGGTCCAAACAAATGAAAAGCAGAAGGTCTTCTAACATGGAGGGCGGCCGATACGGCACTGCGTCTTGTTTTCACCGCTGGAAGGGAAACCATAGAGTTACCTTGTAAGGGTTTGGTTGACGAGTTTCCAATCAGAAGGTTCTGTGTGACGAACCATCTGGAGGGTCCGGTTCCTCCGTAGAGGGACCTGCATCATGTGTTCTTGCCCACTGGGCCAAGAGGTCCACCAGTGTCTGGAGGCATACTGGGAAGACCCCGTCCACAAGGACACAAAGACCGTTTGAGGCCCCCTGAGGCACCGACAGAGTCCATCTCAGCCTCTGGACCGAGCCGTGATCTGGATCCAGTTTGTCATGAGACACAAGGGAGCTGCTCACTAAAGGACCGACTCCTACGAGACGTCCTGGAACCAGCAGCACTCCATCGATGTGATCACACTCTCCTCTGTGAGGATGTGAATGAGGAAAAAGAGAAGTTGACTAACATAATAGTGGAGGCCTGTGTATAAAACCCTGTTTCAGCCCAGACTTGGACTCTTCCATTTCACCCCTATCAGTGGCAGCCATGGACTTTTCATTTGATTTGCTTACGGGACACGGGGAGCTGGAGTCGGCCGGGGCGGCGAGCATGGAGGCGACAGCGGCAACCAGCGCGGTCTGCGGCGCGGAGTCGGCCTATCTGTAACTGCTTCAACCTTAGCTGGCTCCATTTGCACATTGCCCTCCGACACAATTAACCCCAGGAACGAGACAGTGGGCACGTGAAACTCACACTTCTCAGCTTCCACAAAGAGCTGGTGGTCAAGAAGGCGCCGGAGAACCTGTCTGAGATGGATCCGGTGAGCCTCCTTGTCGGGGGGAGGAGATAAGAATATCGTCCAAATAAATTAAATAAAAGAATAAAACAAAAAGGTGCACTGTAATTGTCTTAAAGTAAGTAACACACACAGTTTCATCATAGTTCATTTCATCATGATTTAATACAGATCAGTGTTTTTTAATAATTGTGCCACGAATATCAGTTTTGTTGTTTTTCTTGGCAAATAAAAAAAAGAAACCCAACAACAACAACAACAACCTTTAATAAATGCAGCACAATGACATTATTTTAATATTACGCAGTAATAATTGGAGACGTGAGGCTGCAGATTATAGTTTCTAAATATGACACACTGTATTTAATCTCCTGTCCCTTTTGCTCATCTTCTTCTTTGTCCTACTGACACAGGCTGCAGATTATATTTACTGTAATAATCAATTAATGTGGCCTCATATAAATATATTTTACCCATCTTTCCAGCTCCGCTAGAGATTAACATAAAGGTGGATTTTGAGAGAACGCTGATACGTGAACGCTGATTAGCAAGAACTGTAAAGTGCATTTGACTTTATTTATTCCTGCTTATTGACCAAAGCTTCACACTGACTCTCTCTTTACGGATTATAATACAGAGTAACGGCCGTTAGAGAACCATGAAGGTAAACACGAGGTTCTAAAAGCTTTTTATGCTCCGTTATCAAATACATTTAAACATTTGCACAGTGGAGGGGGGATGGGGGGGGGGGGGGGGAACAAACATACCAGATTGGGAGCAAACTTAATTCTGATTAACGCATTTGGTGTTTCTTATTTTACCGTTTGACTTCGAAGAGGAAATGCAAACAGCAGTCGATTAACGAAACCTTTAAAGCATTTCTGAGAGATGAATAATAATAATGCTCCTGGGCCGAAAACACTTGAAGCCAGAGTCAGTTTTTCTTTTTTTTGCGAGAATTGCACATGTCATACCCGTAGTAGGCCGAGGGCTATTTGAATAATATTCTTATAATAAAGGCAACAATTGTGGGATTTGGCCAGATGTGTAGATATACGTATATATATATATATGTCACTGAGTAAAATAAAGGAGGATTATCTCTTTGGTAAGTGGGAACAACTTGAAGGTCAGAGGTCACCACGATAGGTTTGATCTGCAGAAAGTCCTGTGACACTTTCTAAGAGAAGAGCTAGACTACCCTCTGCTGGCAAGAGCTGCACATAACATGTTGGCTCCTGTTTGGTCCATATTCTGTGAAACCTCACCAGCTGTGACTTCATTAAACCTGTTGTGTTTTTCGGATTGGACTCTAGTTTTGTGTGTCTGTCTCTTTAAAAAAGACCTTAATGTCCAGTGTGTGAGTTTCATGGAAACTGGCACCTTTGAGAATGTGGTGGTATCCAGAAAATCCACAGAGGTCAAACTACCAGCAGATTTGAGTTCGAAGGAGACATCGTGCTTCTTCAAAGATGTCAAAATCAGTGGGGCCACTCGGGAGGAGCAGTAGATGTTCTTTCTGTGTGAAGTCCCTCCAGGTCCATCTCCTTCACCATGTCCTGGTCCTCACACAGGGAGAACACTCTGGAGGAGCTGTAGATGTTCTTTCCCAAGGTAGGGTGGAAGGTTGCAGGGTGGAGGGTTGCAGGGTGGAGGGGTGCAGGGTGGAGCGTTGCAGGGTGGAGGGTTGCAGGGTGGAGGGTTGCAGGGTGAAGGGTTGCAGGGTGGAGGGTTGCAGGGTGCAGGGTGGAGGGTTGCAGGGTGGGGGGTTGCAGGGTTGCAGGGTGCAGGGTGGAGGGTTGCAGGGTGGAGGGTTGCAGGGTGGAGGGTTGCAGGGTGCAGGATGGAGGGTTGCAGGGTGGAGGGTTGCAGGGTGGGGGGTTGCAGGATGCAGGGTGGAGGGTGGAGGGTGGAGGGTGGAGGGTTGCAGGGTGGAGGGTTGCAGGGTGGGGGGTTGCAGGATGCAGGGTGGAGGGTGGAGGGTGGAGGGTGGAGGGTGGAGGGTGGAGGGTTGCAGGGTGGGGGGTTGTTTTTCTTGGCAAATAAAAAAAAGAAACCCAACAACAACAACAACAACCTTTAATAAATGCAGCACATTGACATTATTTTAATATTACGCAGTAATAATTGGAGACGTGAGGTTGCAGATTATAGTTTCTAAATATGACACACTGTATTTAATCTCCTGTCCCTTTTGCTCATCTTCTTCTTTGTCCTACTGACACAGGCTGCAGATTATATTTACTGTAATAATCAATTAATGTGGCCTCATATAAATATATTTTACCCATCTTTCCAGCTCCGCTAGAGATTAACACAAAGGTGGATTTTGAGAGAACGCTGATACGTGAACGCTGATTAGCAAGAACTGTAAAGTGCATTTGACTTTATTTATTCCTGCTTATTGACCAAAGCTTCACACTGACTCTCTCTTTACGGATTATAATACAGAGTAACGGCCGTTAGAGAACCATGAAGGTAAACACGAGGTTCTAAAAGCTTTTTATGCTCCGTTATCAAACACATTTAAACATTTGCACAGTGGAGGGGGGATGGGGGTGGGGTGGGGGAACAAACATACCAGATTGGGAGCAAACTTAATTCTGATTAACGCATTTGGTGTTTCTTATTTTACCGTTTGACTTCGAAGAGGAAATGCAAACAGCAGTCGATTAACGAAACCTTTAAAGCATTTCTGAGAGATGAATAATAATAATGCTCCTGGGCCGAAAACACTTGAAGCCAGAGTCAGTTTTTCTTTTTTTTGCGAGAATTGCACATGTCATACCCGTAGTATGCCGAGGGCTATTTGAATAATATTCTTATAATAAAGGCAACAATTGTGGGATTTGGCCAGATGTGTAGATATACGTATATATATATATGTCACTGAGTAAAATAAAGGAGGATTATCTCTTTGGTAAGTGGGAACAACTTGAAGGTCAGAGGTCACCACGATAGGTTTGATCTGCAGAAAGTCCTGTGACACTTTCTAAGAGAAGAGCTAGACTACCCTCTGCTGGCAAGAGCTGCACATAACATGTTGGCTCCTGTTTGGTCCATATTCTGTGAAACCTCACCAGCTGTGACTTCATTAAACCTGTTGCGTTTTTCGGATTGGACTCTAGTTTTGTGTGTCTGTCTCTTTAAAAAAGACCTTAATGTCCAGTGTGTGAGTTTCATGGAAACTGGCACCTTTGAGAATGTGGTGGTATCCAGAAAATCCACAGAGGTCAAACTACCAGCAGATTTGAGTTCGAAGGAGACATCGTGCTTCTTCAAAGATGTCAAAAAGATGTGGAGGGTTGCAGGGTGGAGGGTTGCAGGGTGGGGGGTTGCAGGGTGGGGGGTTGCAGGGTGGAGGGTGGAGGGTTGCAGGGTGCAGGGTGGGGGGTTGCAGGGTGGAGGGTTGCAGGGTGCAGGGTGGAGGGTTGCAGGGTGGGGGGTTGCAGGGTTGCAGGGTGGAGGGTGGAGGGTTGCAGGGTGGAGGGTTGCAGGGTGGAGGGTTGCAGGGTGCAGGATGGAGGGTTGCAGGGTGGAGGGTTGCAGGGTGGGGGGTTGCAGGATGCAGGGTGGAGGGTGGAGGGTGGAGGGTGGAGGGTTGCAGGGTGGAGGGTTGCAGGGTGGGGGGTTGCAGGATGCAGGGTGGAGGGTGGAGGGTGGAGGGTGGAGGGTGGAGGGTGGAGGGTGGAGGGTTGCAGGGTGGGGGGTTGTTTTTCTTGGCAAATAAAAAAAAGAAACCCAACAACAACAACAACAACCTTTAATAAATGCAGCACATTGACATTATTTTAATATTACGCAGTAATAATTGGAGACGTGAGGTTGCAGATTATAGTTTCTAAATATGACACACTGTATTTAATCTCCTGTCCCTTTTGCTCATCTTCTTCTTTGTCCTACTGACACAGGCTGCAGATTATATTTACTGTAATAATCAATTAATGTGGCCTCATATAAATATATTTTACCCATCTTTCCAGCTCCGCTAGAGATTAACACAAAGGTGGATTTTGAGAGAACGCTGATACGTGAACGCTGATTAGCAAGAACTGTAAAGTGCATTTGACTTTATTTATTCCTGCTTATTGACCAAAGCTTCACACTGACTCTCTCTTTACGGATTATAATACAGAGTAACGGCCGTTAGAGAACCATGAAGGTAAACACGAGGTTCTAAAAGCTTTTTATGCTCCGTTATCAAACACATTTAAACATTTGCACAGTGGAGGGGGGATGGGGGGGGGGTGGGGGAACAAACATACCAGATTGGGAGCAAACTTAATTCTGATTAACGCATTTGGTGTTTCTTATTTTACCGTTTGACTTCGAAGAGGAAATGCAAACAGCAGTCGATTAACGAAACCTTTAAAGCATTTCTGAGAGATGAATAATAATAATGCTCCTGGGCCGAAAACACTTGAAGCCAGAGTCAGTTTTTCTTTTTTTTGCGAGAATTGCACATGTCATACCCGTAGTATGCCGAGGGCTATTTGAATAATATTCTTATAATAAAGGCAACAATTGTGGGATTTGGCCAGATGTGTAGATATACGTATATATATATATGTCACTGAGTAAAATAAAGGAGGATTATCTCTTTGGTAAGTGGGAACAACTTGAAGGTCAGAGGTCACCACGATAGGTTTGATCTGCAGAAAGTCCTGTGACACTTTCTAAGAGAAGAGCTAGACTACCCTCTGCTGGCAAGAGCTGCACATAACATGTTGGCTCCTGTTTGGTCCATATTCTGTGAAACCTCACCAGCTGTGACTTCATTAAACCTGTTGCGTTTTTCGGATTGGACTCTAGTTTTGTGTGTCTGTCTCTTTAAAAAAGACCTTAATGTCCAGTGTGTGAGTTTCATGGAAACTGGCACCTTTGAGAATGTGGTGGTATCCAGAAAATCCACAGAGGTCAAACTACCAGCAGATTTGAGTTCGAAGGAGACATCGTGCTTCTTCAAAGATGTCAAAAAGATGTGGAGGGTTGCAGGGTGGAGGGTTGCAGGGTGGGGGGTTGCAGGGTGGGGGGTTGCAGGGTGGAGGGTGGAGGGTTGCAGGGTGCAGGGTGGGGGGTTGCAGGGTGGGGGATTGCAGGGTGCTGGGTGGGGGGTTACAGGGTGGGGGGTTGCAGGGTGCAGGGTTGCAAGGTGCAGGGTGGAGGGTTGCAGGGTGGGGTGTTGCAGGGTGGGGGGTTGCAGGGTGGAGGGTTGCAGGGTTGCAGGGTGGAGGGTTGCAGGGTGGGGGGGTTGCAGGATGCAGGGTTGCAGGGTGGAGGGTTGCAGGGTGGGGGGATGCAGGGTGGAGGGTTGCAGGGTGGGGTGTTGCAGGATGCAGGGTGGAGGGTTGCAGGGTGCAGGGTGGAGGGTTGCAGGGTGGGGGGTTGCAGGGTGCAGGATGGAGGGTTGCAGGGTGGAGGGTGGAGAGTTGCAGGGTGGAGGGTTGCAGGGTGGGGGGTTGCAGGATGCAGGGTTGCAGGGTGGAGGGTTGCAGGGTGGGGGGTTGCAGGGTGCTGGGTGGGGGTTACAGGGTGGGGGGTTGCAGGGTGGGGGGTTGCAGGGTGGAGGGTTGCAGGGTGGAGGGTTGCAGGGTGCAGGGTGGAGGGTTTCAGGGTGGGGGGGTAGCAGGGTGGGGGGTTGCAGGGTGGAGGGTTGCAGGGTGGAGGGTTGCAGGGTGCAGGGTGGAGGGTTGCAGGGTGCTGGGTGGGGGGTTGCAGGGTGGGGGATTGCAGGGTGCTGGGTGGGGGGTTACAGGGTGGGGGGTTGCAGGGTGCAGGGTTACAGTGTGGAGGGTTGCAGGGTGCAGGGTGGGGGGTTGCAGGCTGCAGGGTGGGGGGTTGCAGGGTGGGGGGTTGCAGGATGCAGGGTTGCAGGGTGGAGGGTTGCAGGGTGGGGGGTTGCAGTGTGGGGGGTTGCAGGGTGGAGGGTGGAGGGTTGCAGGGTGCAGGGTGGGGGGTTGCAGGGTGGGGGGTTGCAGGGTGGGGGGTTGCACGGTGGGGGGTTGCACGGTGCTGGGTGGGGGGTTACAGGGTGGAGGGTTGCAGGGTGGAGGGTGGAGGGTTGCAGGGTGGAGGGTTGCAGGATGCAGGGTGGAGGGTTGCAGTGTGGAGGGTTGCAGGGTGGAGGGTTGCAGGGTGCAGGGTGGGGGGTTGCAGGGTGGAGGGTTGCAGGGTGGAGGGTTGCAGGATGCAGGGTGGAGGGTTGCAGGGTGGAGGGTTGCAGGGTGGGGGGTTGCAGGGTGCAGGGTGGAGGGTTGCAGGGTGGAGGGTTGCAGGGTGGAGGGTTTTAGGGTGGAGGGTTGCAGGGTGCAGGGTGGAGGGTGGAGGGTTGCAGGGTGGGGGGTTGCAGGGTGGGGGGTTGCAGGGTGGAGGGTTGCAGGGTTGCAGGGTGGAGGGTTGCAGGGTGCAGGGTGGAGGGTTGTAGGGTGGGGGGTTGCAGGGTGGGGGATTGCAGGGTGCTTGGAGGGGGGTTACAGGGTGGGGGGTTGCAGGGTGCAGGGTTGCAGGGTGGAGGGTTGCAGGGTGCAGGGTGGGGGGTTGCAGGCTGCAGGGTGGAGGGTTGCAGGGTGGATGGTTGCAGGGTGGGGGGTTGCAGGATGCAGGGTTGCAGGGTGGAGGGTTGCAGGGTGCAGGGTGGAGGGTGGAGGGTTGCAGGGTGGAGGGTTGCAGGGTGGAGGGTTGCAGGGTGCAGGGTGGGGGGTGGGGGGTTGCAGGCTGCAGGGTGGAGGGTTGCAGGGTGGATGGTTGCAGGGTGGGGGGTTGCAGGATGCAGGGTTGCAGGGTGGAGGGTTGCAGGGTGCAGGGTGGAGGGTGGAGGGTTGCAGGGTGGAGGGTTGCAGGGTTGGGGGTTGCAGGATGCAGGGTTGCAGGGTGGAGGGTTGCAGGGTTCAGGGTGGAGGGTTGCAGGGTGCAGGGTGGGGGGTTGCAGGGTGGGTTGTTGCAGGGTGGAGGGTTGCAGGGTGGAGGGTTGCAGGGTGCAGGGTGGAGGGTTGCAGGGTGGGGGGTTGCAGGGTTGCAGGGGTGTTGCAGGGTGGGGGGTTGCAGGGTGGAGGGTTGCAGGATGGGGTGATGCAGGATGCAGGGTGGAGGGTTGCAGGGTGCAGGGTGGAGGGTTGCAGTGTGGAGGGTTGCAGGGTGGAGGGTTGCAGGGTGCAGGGTGGGGGGTTGCAGGCTGCAGGGTGGAGGGTTGCATGGTGGAGGGTTGCAGGGTGGGGGGTTGCAGGGTGGAGGTTGCAGGGTGGAGGGTTGCAGGGTGGAGGGTTGCAGGGTGCAGGATGGAGGGTTGCAGGGTGGAGGGTTGCAGGGTGGAGGGTTGCAGGGTGGGGGGTTGCAGGATGCAGGGTGGAGGGTGGAGGGTTGCAGGGTGGAGGGTTGCAGGGTGGGGGGTTGTTTTTCTTGGCAAATAAAAAAAAGAAACCCAACAACAACAACAACAACCTTTAATAAATGCAGCACATTGACATTATTTTAATATTACGCAGTAATAATTGGAGACGTGAGGTTGCAGATTATAGTTTCTAAATATGACACACTGTATTTAATCTCCTGTCCCTTTTGCTCATCTTCTTCTTTGTCCTACTGACACAGGCTGCAGATTATATTTACTGTAATAATCAATTAATGTGGCCTCATATAAATATATTTTACCCATCTTTCCAGCTCCGCTAGAGATTAACACAAAGGTGGATTTTGAGAGGACGCTGATACGTGAACGCTGATTAGCAAGAACTGTAAAGTGCATTTGACTTTATTTATTCCTGCTTATTGACCAAAGCTTCACACTGACTCTCTCTTTACGGATTATAATACAGAGTAACGGCCGTTAGAGAACCATGAAGGTAAACACGAGGTTCTAAAAGCTTTTTATGCTCCGTTATCAAACACATTTAAACATTTGCACAGTGGAGGGGGGATGGGGGTGGGGTGGGGGAACAAACATACCAGATTGGGAGCAAACTTAATTCTGATTAACGCATTTGGTGTTTCTTATTTTACCGTTTGACTTCGAAGAGGAAATGCAAACAGCAGTCGATTAACGAAACCTTTAAAGCATTTCTGAGAGATGAATAATAATAATGCTCCTGGGCCGAAAACACTTGAAGCCAGAGTCAGTTTTTCTTTTTTTTGCGAGAATTGCACATGTCATACCCGTAGTATGCCGAGGGCTATTTGAATAATATTCTTATAATAAAGGCAACAATTGTGGGATTTGGCCAGATGTGTAGATATACGTATATATATATATATGTCACTGAGTAAAATAAAGGAGGATTATCTCTTTGGTAAGTGGGAACAACTTGAAGGTCAGAGGTCACCACGATAGGTTTGATCTGCAGAAAGTCCTGTGACACTTTCTAAGAGAAGAGCTAGACTACCCTCTGCTGGCAAGAGCTGCACATAACATGTTGGCTCCTGTTTGGTCCATATTCTGTGAAACCTCACCAGCTGTGACTTCATTAAACCTGTTGCGTTTTTCGGATTGGACTCTAGTTTTGTGTGTCTGTCTCTTTAAAAAAGACCTTAATGTCCAGTGTGTGAGTTTCATGGAAACTGGCACCTTTGAGAATGTGGTGGTATCCAGAAAATCCACAGAGGTCAAACTACCAGCAGATTTGAGTTCGAAGGAGACATCGTGCTTCTTCAAAGATGTCAAAAAGATGTGGAGGGTTGCAGGGTGGAGGGTTGCAGGGTGGGGGGTTGCAGGGTGGGGGGTTGCAGGGTGGAGGGTGGAGGGTTGCAGGGTGCAGGGTGGGGGGTTGCAGGGTGGGGGATTGCAGGGTGCTGGGTGGGGGGTTACAGGGTGGGGGGTTGCAGGGTGCAGGGTTGCAAGGTGCAGGGTGGAGGGTTGCAGGGTGGGGTGTTGCAGGGTGGGGGGTTGCAGGGTGGAGGGTTGCAGGGTTGCAGGGTGGAGGGTTGCAGGGTACAGGGTGGAGGGTTGCAGGGTGGGGGGTTGCAGGATGCAGGGTTGCAGGGTGGAGGGTTGCAGGGTGGGGGGATGCAAGGGTGGAGGGTTGCAGGGTGGGGTGTTGCAGGATGCAGGGTGGAGGGTTGCAGGGTGCAGGGTGGAGGGTTGCAGGGTGGGGGGTTGCAGGGTGCAGGATGGAGGGTTGCAGGGTGGAGGGTGGAGGGTTGCAGGGTGGAGGGTTGCAGGGTGGGGGGTTGCAGGATGCAGGGTTGCAGGGTGGAGGGTTGCAGGGTGGGGGGTTGCAGGGTGCTGGGTGGGGGTTACAGGGTGGGGGGTTGCAGGGT
>NW_022974925.1:0-34723 GCF_009769545.1 Cyclopterus lumpus | reverse complement strand
TTCTGCGCCTAATGTTGGTTCCGCTGGGGCAGTCTTGGACCGAGGTCAGCTATGCTGCCACGAAGGGTTAACCCTGTTGTCTCTGGCGGTCCACGCGGTTTCCTTCATTGACTGCGGAATTTGGCTTCCACGGACATTGAGAAAACTTAAAAACTACGTACACCGCCACCTCTCATATAGCCCCCCTTAGAAATATAGAACGATAGCTTACCTGATCTCCTTCACTTGGTGTCGGTTCTGCCGGGGGCTTACCTGGTCCGGGGTCAGCTCGGCTGCCGCGAAGATTTCGAATCTGCTCTCCGGGTTTGACTGCTGGGGAACCGACTATAACTGTGGGGGACAGGTTAAATAATTTAGAAACTACAACAATACTATAACAACCAACCTATTACAGCTAACAAAATACCAATTATCCACTTTTAAATTTTAATTTAAGATTATTAATCAAAGTAAACAACCCAAAACCAGGCATGCGCATACTAATGAGCTCCGCCCCCTCAACTTTGACCCCAAAGATTCAAAAACATGATTGTTCCAAAGATTATCTTACAACAAATCCTTATTACACAGTTATAAATACAAACACCCACACACAGGTGCTTAATACAACCCCCAAACATTAACCATAAGTATTTAAAGATCAGTGAACCTAAAAAAACGAACTAAAAACAGTGTTATACTCAAAAAACGTGGCTACAATTATAAACACTAACACACAGTTGCCTCTTATATATAACCCCCACACATTAACCATAAGTTATTTCAGTTCATTAATCACAATAAACAAGCTTATATCGTTTTTCGCATACTAATGAGCTGCACCACGAGCGAAACACACTTCTGACTACAATTATAAACACTAACACACAGTTGCCTCTTATATATAACCCCACACATTAACCATAAGTTACTTTAGTTCATTAATCACAATAAACAAGCTTATATTGTTTTTCGCATACTAATGAGCTGCACCACGAGCGAAACACACTGCACCAATATAGACCAGGGCTCTCATTTAACACTTATAATAGAACCTTCCTGGGGTCGTGCGGTGTATGGGGCACAGGAAGGGATTCTCAAAATGAGTTATATAGACCTTATATAATATAATAATTGTAAAAATTAAACCAAATAAAAAAATATACTTTAATTATTTTAACATTTTAAATTTTAATTTTGATACTGCAAAAGTAAAAAAATCTCTAATCTTATAATCTTTCAATTCTGATACCACAAATCTTAATGATAGATATTCATTGATTCTTATCCCTTAAAAGTCCCTTAAATAAACTAAACCTGAACAAACTGCCTAAAAGCACGACTTAACAACCTACAGGCCTCAAACCGAGCCAGTGACCCCTCATATTTGCTGTAAAGTAACACGGCCTGGGACTTGATCATCCCAGGGGGGCCTTCCTCAGAAGAGGGTGTCTTGTGATAATGGCCGAAACACTCAATGATCCTGAGGTCCATAACTGACGAACATGTTCTTTGCAGAAAATTTGAAGAAAGGGGTCACTGTATACCTAACATGGAACCTTAGAAAAGACCAATCGTTAAACCAAGCTTTCCTCGACTCTAAATACAATGATCTAAATTAAGTATTCATGATATAATAAACTACCTTTTAACCTGAATTCTCTATCAACCATATCAACCCTCTGCTCCTCCGATTTATCCACCAACTCGTTCATTTCCCCTAAATAACGATTCCAACCCTAACCCAATCCTTTTTACTAACCCCAACCATTCGATTACGCACGTCAAACTTAACCCTATCTAACCCTAACCCAATCCTTTATACTAACCTCAACCATTCTATTACGCACCTAAAACTTAACCCTAACCGTTTAACCCTAACCCCAATTCCTAAATAACAAATCTAACCCTAACCCAGTCCTCTTTACTAACCTCAACCATTCTATTACGCACCTCAAACTTAACCCTAACTACTTAACCCTTACCCCGATTCTTAAATAATGAATATAACTCTAACCCAATCTTTTTTACTAACCTCAACCATTGTAACACTTACCTAAACCCAACCCACAATATTACCTCTTCTACCTTACCTTAAAAACCTCTTATAACCTAAAACTGTAGTCCCTTAGATACCAAAACTTAGCCACTTTATCCCCTCCTACCTTCCGACGCTCCCCTCCAAAGGAGTGTCGGATAGGTATGCAGAACCGCTTAATCCAAGCGAGGAAGGGTTCTTGGCGTATTCACACCACCCCTTCCTATTTCTGCTCCCCTTTATTCCGTATTACTCTGTGCAACGGGTTAAATCCGTATATTAGATTCAATTTCCTGGGTCAAAGTGTAAAGGCGAGGGGAATACTAAGTGATATGCGTCGGCCAGTGCATTGCCGTAAGTCTCTATTCAACTGCGAAGTCAGCGGACGACGTGGGGAGATTTATGTGAATATCATATACACCTAACCCTAACCCTAACCCTAACCCTAACCCTAACCCTAACCCTAACCCTAACCCTCCCTAACCCTAACCCTAACCCTAACCCTAACCCTAACCCTAACACCCTAACCCCCTAACCCTAACCCTAACCCTAACCCTAACCCTAACCCTAATTCCTAAATAACAAATCTAACCCTAACCCAGTCCTCTTTACTAACCTCAACCATTCTATTACGCACCTCAAACTTAACCCTAACTACTTAACCCTTACCCCGATTCTTAAATAATGAATATAACTCTAACCCAATCTTTTTTACTAACCTCAACCATTGTAACACTTACCTAAACCCAACCCACAATATTACCTCTTCTACCTTACCTTAAAAACCTCTTATAACCTAAAACTGTAGTCCCTTAGATACCAAAACTTAGCCACTTTATCCCCTCCTACCTTCCGACGCTCCCCTCCAAAGGAGTGTCGGATAGGTATGCAGAACCGCTTAATCCAAGCGAGGAAGGGTTCTTGGCGTATTCACACCACCCCTTCCTATTTCTGCTCCCCTTTATTCCGTATTACTCTGTGCAACGGGTTAAATCCGTATATTAGATTCAATTTCCTGGGTCAAAGTGTAAAGGCGAGGGGAATACTAAGTGATATGCGTCGGCCAGTGCATTGCCGTAAGTCTCTATTCAACTGCGAAGTCAGCGGACGACGTGGGGAGATTTATGTGAATATCATATACACCTAACCAGCCAGTGCCATCGGACTACTAGGTCCCCTTTAAAGCGAATATACTTTGACCCAACCCCAATCCACCTTAAAATAATCTTAACCCAATCCAATCAAAACTCAAACCGGGCTCTCTTCTGCGCCTAATGTTGGTTCCGCTGGGGCAGTCTTGGACCGAGGTCAGCTATGCTGCCACGAAGGGTAACCCTGTTGTCTCTGGCGGTCCACGCGGTTTCCTTCATTGACTGCGGAATTTGGTCTTCACGGACATTGAGAAAACGTACAAACTACGACCCCCTCTCGTATAGCCCCCCTTAGAAATATAGAAGAATAGAACGATAGCTTACCTGATCTCCTTCACTTGGTGTCGGTTCTGCCGGGGGCTTACCTGGTCCGTGGTCAGCTCGGCTGCCGCGAAGATTTCGAATCTGCTTTCTGGGTTTGACTGCTGGGGAACCGACTATAACTGTAGGAGACAGATTAAATAACTTAGAAACTACAACATAATAAGAATTTATAACTACTACAATCATATAACAACCAAGCTAACGTTAACTATAGAAACTACAACAATCCTATAACAACCAACCTAACGTCTAAATAATCTTAACCCAATCCAATCAAAACTCAAACCGGGCTCTCTTCTGCGCCTAATGTTGGTTCCGCTGGGGCAGTCTTGGACCGAGGTCAGCTATGCTGCCACGAAGGGTTAACCCTGTTGTCTCTGGCGGTCCACGCGGTTTCCTTCATTGACTGCGGAATTTGGCTTCCACGGACATTGAGAAAACTTAAAAACTATGCACACCCTCTCGTATAGCCCCCCTTAGAAATATAGAAGAATAGAACGATAGCTTACCTGATCTCCTTCACTTGGTGTCGGTTCTGCTGGGGGCTTACCTGGTCCGTGGTCAGCTCGGCTGCCGCGAAGATTTCGAATCTGCTTTCTGGGTTTGACTGCTGGGGAACCGACTATAACTGTAGGAGACAGATTAAATAACTTAGAAACTACAACATAATAAGAATTTATAACTACTACAATCATATAACAACCAAGCTAACGTTAACTATAGAAACTACAACAATCCTATAACAACCAACCTAACGTCTAAATAATCTTAGCCCAATGAAAATCAAAACTCAAACCGGGCTCTCTTCTGCGCCTAATGTTGGTTCCGCTGGGGCAGTCTTGGACCGAGGTCAGCTATGCTGCCACGAAGGGTTAACCCTGTTGTCTCTGGCGGTCCACGCGGTTTCCTTCATTGACTGCGGAATTTGGCTTCCACGGACATTGAGAAAACTTAAAAACTACGTACACCGCCACCTCTCATATAGCCCCCCTTAGAAATATAGAACGATAGCTTACCTGATCTCCTTCACTTGGTGTCGGTTCTGCCGGGGGCTTACCTGGTCCGGGGTCAGCTCGGCTGCCGCGAAGATTTCGAATCTGCTCTCCGGGTTTGACTGCTGGGGAACCGACTATAACTGTGGGGGACAGGTTAAATAATTTAGAAACTACAACAATACTATAACAACCAACCTATTACAGCTAACAAAATACCAATTATCCACTTTTAAATTTTAATTTAAGATTATTAATCAAAGTAAACAACCCAAAACCAGGCATGCGCATACTAATGAGCTCCGCCCCCTCAACTTTGACCCCAAAGATTCAAAAACATGATTGTTCCAAAGATTATCTTACAACAAATCCTTATTACACAGTTATAAATACAAACACCCACACACAGGTGCTTAATACAACCCCCAAACATTAACCATAAGTATTTAAAGATCAGTGAACCTAAAAAAACGAACTAAAAACAGTGTTATACTCAAAAAACGTGGCTACAATTATAAACACTAACACACAGTTGCCTCTTATATATAACCCCCACACATTAACCATAAGTTATTTCAGTTCATTAATCACAATAAACAAGCTTATATCGTTTTTCGCATACTAATGAGCTGCACCACGAGCGAAACACACTTCTGACTACAATTATAAACACTAACACACAGTTGCCTCTTATATATAACCCCACACATTAACCATAAGTTACTTTAGTTCATTAATCACAATAAACAAGCTTATATTGTTTTTCGCATACTAATGAGCTGCACCACGAGCGAAACACACTGCACCAATATAGACCAGGGCTCTCATTTAACACTTATAATAGAACCTTCCTGGGGTCGTGCGGTGTATGGGGCACAGGAAGGGATTCTCAAAATGAGTTATATAGACCTTATATAATATAATAATTGTAAAAATTAAACCAAATAAAAAAATATACTTTAATTATTTTAACATTTTAAATTTTAATTTTGATACTGCAAAAGTAAAAAAATCTCTAATCTTATAATCTTTCAATTCTGATACCACAAATCTTAATGATAGATATTCATTGATTCTTATCCCTTAAAAGTCCCTTAAATAAACTAAACCTGAACAAACTGCCTAAAAGCACGACTTAACAACCTACAGGCCTCAAACCGAGCCAGTGACCCCTCATATTTGCTGTAAAGTAACACGGCCTGGGACTTGATCATCCCAGGGGGGCCTTCCTCAGAAGAGGGTGTCTTGTGATAATGGCCGAAACACTCAATGATCCTGAGGTCCATAACTGACGAACATGTTCTTTGCAGAAAATTTGAAGAAAGGGGTCACTGTATACCTAACATGGAACCTTAGAAAAGACCAATCGTTAAACCAAGCTTTCCTCGACTCTAAATACAATGATCTAAATTAAGTATTCATGATATAATAAACTACCTTTTAACCTGAATTCTCTATCAACCATATCAACCCTCTGCTCCTCCGATTTATCCACCAACTCGTTCATTTCCCCTAAATAACGATTCTAACCCTAACCCAATCCTTTTTACTAACCCCAACCATTCGATTACGCACGTCAAACTTAACCCTATCTAACCCTAACCCAATCCTTTATACTAACCTCAACCATTCTATTACGCACCTAAAACTTAACCCTAACCGTTTAACCCTAACCCCAATTCCTAAATAACAAATCTAACCCTAACCCAGTCCTCTTTACTAACCTCAACCATTCTATTACGCACCTCAAACTTAACCCTAACTACTTAACCCTTACCCCGATTCTTAAATAATGAATATAACTCTAACCCAATCTTTTTTACTAACCTCAACCATTGTAACACTTACCTAAACCCAACCCACAATATTACCTCTTCTACCTTACCTTAAAAACCTCTTATAACCTAAAACTGTAGTCCCTTAGATACCAAAACTTAGCCACTTTATCCCCTCCTACCTTCCGACGCTCCCCTCCAAAGGAGTGTCGGATAGGTATGCAGAACCGCTTAATCCAAGCGAGGAAGGGTTCTTGGCGTATTCACACCACCCCTTCCTATTTCTGCTCCCCTTTATTCCGTATTACTCTGTGCAACGGGTTAAATCCGTATATTAGATTCAATTTCCTGGGTCAAAGTGTAAAGGCGAGGGGAATACTAAGTGATATGCGTCGGCCAGTGCATTGCCGTAAGTCTCTATTCAACTGCGAAGTCAGCGGACGACGTGGGGAGATTTATGTGAATATCATATACACCTAACCCTAACCCTAACCCTAACCCTAACCCTAACCCTAACCCTAACCCTAACCCTCCCTAACCCTAACCCTAACCCTAACCCTAACCCTAACCCTAACACCCTAACCCCCTAACCCTAACCCTAACCCTAACCCTAACCCTAACCCTAATTCCTAAATAACAAATCTAACCCTAACCCAGTCCTCTTTACTAACCTCAACCATTCTATTACGCACCTCAAACTTAACCCTAACTACTTAACCCTTACCCCGATTCTTAAATAATGAATATAACTCTAACCCAATCTTTTTTACTAACCTCAACCATTGTAACACTTACCTAAACCCAACCCACAATATTACCTCTTCTACCTTACCTTAAAAACCTCTTATAACCTAAAACTGTAGTCCCTTAGATACCAAAACTTAGCCACTTTATCCCCTCCTACCTTCCGACGCTCCCCTCCAAAGGAGTGTCGGATAGGTATGCAGAACCGCTTAATCCAAGCGAGGAAGGGTTCTTGGCGTATTCACACCACCCCTTCCTATTTCTGCTCCCCTTTATTCCGTATTACTCTGTGCAACGGGTTAAATCCGTATATTAGATTCAATTTCCTGGGTCAAAGTGTAAAGGCGAGGGGAATACTAAGTGATATGCGTCGGCCAGTGCATTGCCGTAAGTCTCTATTCAACTGCGAAGTCAGCGGACGACGTGGGGAGATTTATGTGAATATCATATACACCTAACCCTAACCCTAACCCTAACCCTAACCCTAACCCTAACCCTAACCCTAACCCTAACCCTAACCCTAACCCTATCCTTTATACTAACCTCAACCATTCTATTACGCACCTAAAACTTAACCCTAACCGTTTAACCCTAACCCCAATTCCTAAATAACAAATCTAACCCTAACCCAGTCCTCTTTACTAACCTCAACCATTCTATTACGCACCTCAAACTTAACCCTAACTACTTAACCCTTACCCCGATTCTTAAATAATGAATATAACTCTAACCCAATCTTTTTTACTAACCTCAACCATTGTAACACTTACCTAAACCCAACCCACAATATTACCTCTTCTACCTTACCTTAAAAACCTCTTATAACCTAAAACTGTAGTCCCTTAGATACCAAAACTTAGCCACTTTATCCCCTCCTACCTTCCGACGCTCCCCTCCAAAGGAGTGTCGGATAGGTATGCAGAACCGCTTAATCCAAGCGAGGAAGGGTTCTTGGCGTATTCACACCACCCCTTCCTATTTCTGCTCCCCTTTATTCCGTATTACTCTGTGCAACGGGTTAAATCCGTATATTAGATTCAATTTCCTGGGTCAAAGTGTAAAGGCGAGGGGAATACTAAGTGATATGCGTCGGCCAGTGCATTGCCGTAAGTCTCTATTCAACTGCGAAGTCAGCGGACGACGTGGGGAGATTTATGTGAATATCATATACACCTAACCCTAACCCTAACCCTAACCCTAACCCTAACCCCTAACCCCTAACCCTAACCCTAACCCTAACCCTAACCCTACGCACCTAAAACTTAACCCTAACCGTTTAACCCTAACCCCAATTCCTAAATAACAAATCTAACCCAGTCCTCTTTACTAACCTCAACCATTCTATTACGCACCTCAAACTTAACCCTAACTACTTAACCCTTACCCCGATTCTTAAATAATGAATATAACTCTAACCCAATCTTTTTTACTAACCTCAACCATTGTAACACTTACCTAAACCCAACCCACAATATTACCTCTTCTACCTTACCTTAAAAACCTCTTATAACCTAAAACTGTAGTCCCTTAGATACCAAAACTTAGCCACTTTATCCCCTCCTACCTTCCGACGCTCCCCTCCAAAGGAGTGTCGGATAGGTATGCAGAACCGCTTAATCCAAGCGAGGAAGGGTTCTTGGCGTATTCACACCACCCCTTCCTATTTCTGCTCCCCTTTATTCCGTATTACTCTGTGCAACGGGTTAAATCCGTATATTAGATTCAATTTCCTGGGTCAAAGTGTAAAGGCGAGGGGAATACTAAGTGATATGCGTCGGCCAGTGCATTGCCGTAAGTCTCTATTCAACTGCGAAGTCAGCGGACGACGTGGGGAGATTTATGTGAATATCATATACACCTAACCAGCCAGTGCCATCGGACTACTAGGTCCCCTTTAAAGCGAATATACTTTGACCCAACCCCAATCCACCTTAAAATAATCTTAACCCAATCCAATCAAAACTCAAACCGGGCTCTCTTCTGCGCCTAGTGTTGGTTCCGCTGGGGCAGTCTTGGACCGAGGTCAGCTATGCTGCCACGAAGGGTAACCCTGTTGTCTCTGGCGGTCCACGCGGTTTCCTTCATTGACTGCGGAATTTGGTTTTCACGGACATTGAGAAAACTTACAAACTACGACCCCCTCTCGTATAGCCCCCCTTAGAAATATAGAAGAATAGAACGATAGCTTACCTGATCTCCTTCACTTGGTGTCGGTTCTGCTGGGGGCTTACCTGGTCCGTGGTCAGCTCGGCTGCCGCGAAGATTTCGAATCTGCTTTCTGGGTTTGACTGCTGGGGAACCGACTATAACTGTAGGAGACAGATTAAATAACTTAGAAACTACAACATAATAAGAATTTATAACTACTACAATCATATAACAACCAAGCTAACGTTAACTATAGAAACTACAACAATCCTATAACAACCAACCTAACGTCTAAATAATCTTAACCCAATCCAATCAAAACTCAAACCGGGCTCTCTTCTGCGCCTAATGTTGGTTCCGCTGGGGCAGTCTTGGACCGAGGTCAGCTATGCTGCCACGAAGGGTTAACCCTGTTGTCTCTGGCGGTCCACGCGGTTTCCTTCATTGACTGCGGAATTTGGCTTCCACGGACATTGAGAAAACTTAAAAACTACGTACACCGCCACCTCTCATATAGCCCCCCTTAGAAATATAGAACGATAGCTTACCTGATCTCCTTCACTTGGTGTCGGTTCTGCCGGGGGCTTACCTGGTCCGGGGTCAGCTCGGCTGCCGCGAAGATTTCGAATCTGCTCTCCGGGTTTGACTGCTGGGGAACCGACTATAACTGTGGGGGACAGGTTAAATAATTTAGAAACTACAACAATACTATAACAACCAACCTATTACAGCTAACAAAATACCAATTATCCACTTTTAAATTTTAATCTAAGATTATTAATCAAAGTAAACAACCCAAAACCAGGCATGCGCATACTAATGAGCTCCGCCCCCTCAACTTTGACCCCAAAGATTCAAAAACATGATTGTTCCAAAGATTATCTTACAACAAATCCTTATTACACAGTTATAAATACAAACACCCACACACAGGTGCTTAATACAACCCCCAAACATTAACCATAAGTATTTAAAGATCAGTGAACCTAAAAAAACGAACTAAAAACAGTGTTATACTCAAAAAACGTGACTACAATTATAAACACTAACACACAGTTGCCTCTTATATATAACCCCCACACATTAACCATAAGTTATTTTAGTTCATTAATCACAATAAACAAGCTTATATCGTTTTTCGCATACTAATGAGCTGCACCACGAGCGAAACACACTTCTGACTACAATTATAAACACTAACACACAGTTGCCTCTTATATATAACCCCACACATTAACCATAAGTTACTTTAGTTCATTAATCACAATAAACAAGCTTATATTGTTTTTCGCATACTAATGAGCTGCACCACGAGCGAAACACACTGCACCAATATAGACCAGGGCTCTCATTTAACACTTATAATAGAACCTTCCTGGGGTCGTGCGGTGTATGGGGCACAGGAAGGGATTCTCAAAATGAGTTATATAGACCTTATATAATATAATAATTGTAAAAATTAAACCAATTAAAAAAATATACTTTAATTATTTTAACATTTTAAATTTTAATTTTGATACTGCAAAAGTAAAAAAATCTCTAATCTTATAATCTTTCAATTCTGATACCACAAATCTTAATGATAGATATTCATTGATTCTTATCCCTTAAAAGTCCCTTAAATAAACTAAACCTGAACAAACTGCCTAAAAGCACGACTTAACAACCTACAGGCCTCAAACCGAGCCAGTGACCCCTCATATTTGCTGTAAAGTAACACGGCCTGGGACTTGATCATCCCAGGGGGGCCTTCCTCAGAAGAGGGTGTCTTGTGATAATGGCCGAAACACTCAATGATCCTGAGGTCCATAACTGACGAACATGTTCTTTGCAGAAAATTTGAAGAAAGGGGTCACTGTATACCTAACATGGAACCTTAGAAAAGACCAATCGTTAAACCAAGCTTTCCTCGACTCTAAATACAATGATCTAAATTAAGTATTCATGATATAATAAACTACCTTTTAACCTGAATTCTCTATCAACCATATCAACCCTCTGCTCCTCCGATTTATCCACCAACTCGTTCATTTCCCCTAAATAACGATTCTAACCTTAACCCAATCCTTTTCACTAACCCCAACCATTCGATTACGCACGTCAAACTTAACCCTATCTAACCCTAACCCAATCCTTTATACTAACCTCAACCATTCTATTACGCACCTAAAACTTAACCCTAACCGTTTAACCCTAACCCCAATTCCTAAATAACAAATCTAACCCTAACCCAGTCCTCTTTACTAACCTCAACCATTCTATTACGCACCTCAAACTTAACCCTAACTACTTAACCCTTACCCCGATTCTTAAATAATGAATATAACTCTAACCCAATCTTTTTTACTAACCTCAACCATTGTAACACTTACCTAAACCCAACCCACAATATTACCTCTTCTACCTTACCTTAAAAACCTCTTATAACCTAAAACTGTAGTCCCTTAGATACCAAAACTTAGCCACTTTATCCCCTCCTACCTTCCGACGCTCCCCTCCAAAGGAGTGTCGGATAGGTATGCAGAACCGCTTAATCCAAGCGAGGAAGGGTTCTTGGCGTATTCACACCACCCCTTCCTATTTCTGCTCCCCTTTATTCCGTATTACTCTGTGCAACGGGTTAAATCCGTATATTAGATTCAATTTCCTGGGTCAAAGTGTAAAGGCGAGGGGAATACTAAGTGATATGCGTCGGCCAGTGCATTGCCGTAAGTCTCTATTCAACTGCGAAGTCAGCGGACGACGTGGGGAGATTTATGTGAATATCATATACACCTAACCCTAACCCTAACCCTAACCCTAACCCTAACCCCTAACCCCTAACCCTAACCCTAACCCTAACCCTAACCCTACGCACCTAAAACTTAACCCTAACCGTTTAACCCTAACCCCAATTCCTAAATAACAAATCTAACCCAGTCCTCTTTACTAACCTCAACCATTCTATTACGCACCTCAAACTTAACCCTAACTACTTAACCCTTACCCCGATTCTTAAATAATGAATATAACTCTAACCCAATCTTTTTTACTAACCTCAACCATTGTAACACTTACCTAAACCCAACCCACAATATTACCTCTTCTACCTTACCTTAAAAACCTCTTATAACCTAAAACTGTAGTCCCTTAGATACCAAAACTTAGCCACTTTATCCCCTCCTACCTTCCGACGCTCCCCTCCAAAGGAGTGTCGGATAGGTATGCAGAACCGCTTAATCCAAGCGAGGAAGGGTTCTTGGCGTATTCACACCACCCCTTCCTATTTCTGCTCCCCTTTATTCCGTATTACTCTGTGCAACGGGTTAAATCCGTATATTAGATTCAATTTCCTGGGTCAAAGTGTAAAGGCGAGGGGAATACTAAGTGATATGCGTCGGCCAGTGCATTGCCGTAAGTCTCTATTCAACTGCGAAGTCAGCGGACGACGTGGGGAGATTTATGTGAATATCATATACACCTAACCAGCCAGTGCCATCGGACTACTAGGTCCCCTTTAAAGCGAATATACTTTGACCCAACCCCAATCCACCTTAAAATAATCTTAACCCAATCCAATCAAAACTCAAACCGGGCTCTCTTCTGCGCCTAGTGTTGGTTCCGCTGGGGCAGTCTTGGACCGAGGTCAGCTATGCTGCCACGAAGGGTAACCCTGTTGTCTCTGGCGGTCCACGCGGTTTCCTTCATTGACTGCGGAATTTGGTTTTCACGGACATTGAGAAAACTTACAAACTACGACCCCCTCTCGTATAGCCCCCCTTAGAAATATAGAAGAATAGAACGATAGCTTACCTGATCTCCTTCACTTGGTGTCGGTTCTGCTGGGGGCTTACCTGGTCCGTGGTCAGCTCGGCTGCCGCGAAGATTTCGAATCTGCTTTCTGGGTTTGACTGCTGGGGAACCGACTATAACTGTAGGAGACAGATTAAATAACTTAGAAACTACAACATAATAAGAATTTATAACTACTACAATCATATAACAACCAAGCTAACGTTAACTATAGAAACTACAACAATCCTATAACAACCAACCTAACGTCTAAATAATCTTAACCCAATCCAATCAAAACTCAAACCGGGCTCTCTTCTGCGCCTAATGTTGGTTCCGCTGGGGCAGTCTTGGACCGAGGTCAGCTATGCTGCCACGAAGGGTTAACCCTGTTGTCTCTGGCGGTCCACGCGGTTTCCTTCATTGACTGCGGAATTTGGCTTCCACGGACATTGAGAAAACTTAAAAACTACGTACACCGCCACCTCTCATATAGCCCCCCTTAGAAATATAGAACGATAGCTTACCTGATCTCCTTCACTTGGTGTCGGTTCTGCCGGGGGCTTACCTGGTCCGGGGTCAGCTCGGCTGCCGCGAAGATTTCGAATCTGCTCTCCGGGTTTGACTGCTGGGGAACCGACTATAACTGTGGGGGACAGGTTAAATAATTTAGAAACTACAACAATACTATAACAACCAACCTATTACAGCTAACAAAATACCAATTATCCACTTTTAAATTTTAATCTAAGATTATTAATCAAAGTAAACAACCCAAAACCAGGCATGCGCATACTAATGAGCTCCGCCCCCTCAACTTTGACCCCAAAGATTCAAAAACATGATTGTTCCAAAGATTATCTTACAACAAATCCTTATTACACAGTTATAAATACAAACACCCACACACAGGTGCTTAATACAACCCCCAAACATTAACCATAAGTATTTAAAGATCAGTGAACCTAAAAAAACGAACTAAAAACAGTGTTATACTCAAAAAACGTGACTACAATTATAAACACTAACACACAGTTGCCTCTTATATATAACCCCCACACATTAACCATAAGTTATTTTAGTTCATTAATCACAATAAACAAGCTTATATCGTTTTTCGCATACTAATGAGCTGCACCACGAGCGAAACACACTTCTGACTACAATTATAAACACTAACACACAGTTGCCTCTTATATATAACCCCACACATTAACCATAAGTTACTTTAGTTCATTAATCACAATAAACAAGCTTATATTGTTTTTCGCATACTAATGAGCTGCACCACGAGCGAAACACACTGCACCAATATAGACCAGGGCTCTCATTTAACACTTATAATAGAACCTTCCTGGGGTCGTGCGGTGTATGGGGCACAGGAAGGGATTCTCAAAATGAGTTATATAGACCTTATATAATATAATAATTGTAAAAATTAAACCAATTAAAAAAATATACTTTAATTATTTTAACATTTTAAATTTTAATTTTGATACTGCAAAAGTAAAAAAATCTCTAATCTTATAATCTTTCAATTCTGATACCACAAATCTTAATGATAGATATTCATTGATTCTTATCCCTTAAAAGTCCCTTAAATAAACTAAACCTGAACAAACTGCCTAAAAGCACGACTTAACAACCTACAGGCCTCAAACCGAGCCAGTGACCCCTCATATTTGCTGTAAAGTAACACGGCCTGGGACTTGATCATCCCAGGGGGGCCTTCCTCAGAAGAGGGTGTCTTGTGATAATGGCCGAAACACTCAATGATCCTGAGGTCCATAACTGACGAACATGTTCTTTGCAGAAAATTTGAAGAAAGGGGTCACTGTATACCTAACATGGAACCTTAGAAAAGACCAATCGTTAAACCAAGCTTTCCTCGACTCTAAATACAATGATCTAAATTAAGTATTCATGATATAATAAACTACCTTTTAACCTGAATTCTCTATCAACCATATCAACCCTCTGCTCCTCCGATTTATCCACCAACTCGTTCATTTCCCCTAAATAACGATTCTAACCTTAACCCAATCCTTTTCACTAACCCCAACCATTCGATTACGCACGTCAAACTTAACCCTATCTAACCCTAACCCAATCCTTTATACTAACCTCAACCATTCTATTACGCACCTAAAACTTAACCCTAACCGTTTAACCCTAACCCCAATTCCTAAATAACAAATCTAACCCTAACCCAGTCCTCTTTACTAACCTCAACCATTCTATTACGCACCTCAAACTTAACCCTAACTACTTAACCCTTACCCCGATTCTTAAATAATGAATATAACTCTAACCCAATCTTTTTTACTAACCTCAACCATTGTAACACTTACCTAAACCCAACCCACAATATTACCTCTTCTACCTTACCTTAAAAACCTCTTATAACCTAAAACTGTAGTCCCTTAGATACCAAAACTTAGCCACTTTATCCCCTCCTACCTTCCGACGCTCCCCTCCAAAGGAGTGTCGGATAGGTATGCAGAACCGCTTAATCCAAGCGAGGAAGGGTTCTTGGCGTATTCACACCACCCCTTCCTATTTCTGCTCCCCTTTATTCCGTATTACTCTGTGCAACGGGTTAAATCCGTATATTAGATTCAATTTCCTGGGTCAAAGTGTAAAGGCGAGGGGAATACTAAGTGATATGCGTCGGCCAGTGCATTGCCGTAAGTCTCTATTCAACTGCGAAGTCAGCGGACGACGTGGGGAGATTTATGTGAATATCATATACACCTAACCCTAACCCTAACCCTAACCCTAACCCTAACCCCTAACCCCTAACCCTAACCCTAACCCTAACCCTAACCCTACGCACCTAAAACTTAACCCTAACCGTTTAACCCTAACCCCAATTCCTAAATAACAAATCTAACCCAGTCCTCTTTACTAACCTCAACCATTCTATTACGCACCTCAAACTTAACCCTAACTACTTAACCCTTACCCCGATTCTTAAATAATGAATATAACTCTAACCCAATCTTTTTTACTAACCTCAACCATTGTAACACTTACCTAAACCCAACCCACAATATTACCTCTTCTACCTTACCTTAAAAACCTCTTATAACCTAAAACTGTAGTCCCTTAGATACCAAAACTTAGCCACTTTATCCCCTCCTACCTTCCGACGCTCCCCTCCAAAGGAGTGTCGGATAGGTATGCAGAACCGCTTAATCCAAGCGAGGAAGGGTTCTTGGCGTATTCACACCACCCCTTCCTATTTCTGCTCCCCTTTATTCCGTATTACTCTGTGCAACGGGTTAAATCCGTATATTAGATTCAATTTCCTGGGTCAAAGTGTAAAGGCGAGGGGAATACTAAGTGATATGCGTCGGCCAGTGCATTGCCGTAAGTCTCTATTCAACTGCGAAGTCAGCGGACGACGTGGGGAGATTTATGTGAATATCATATACACCTAACCAGCCAGTGCCATCGGACTACTAGGTCCCCTTTAAAGCGAATATACTTTGACCCAACCCCAATCCACCTTAAAATAATCTTAACCCAATCCAATCAAAACTCAAACCGGGCTCTCTTCTGCGCCTAGTGTTGGTTCCGCTGGGGCAGTCTTGGACCGAGGTCAGCTATGCTGCCACGAAGGGTAACCCTGTTGTCTCTGGCGGTCCACGCGGTTTCCTTCATTGACTGCGGAATTTGGTTTTCACGGACATTGAGAAAACTTACAAACTACGACCCCCTCTCGTATAGCCCCCCTTAGAAATATAGAAGAATAGAACGATAGCTTACCTGATCTCCTTCACTTGGTGTCGGTTCTGCCGGGGGCTTACCTGGTCCGGGGTCAGCTCGGCTGCCGCGAAGATTTCGAATCTGCTCTCCGGGTTTGACTGCTGGGGAACCGACTATAACTGTGGGGGACAGGTTAAATAATTTAGAAACTACAACAATACTATAACAACCAACCTATTACAGCTAACAAAATACCAATTATCCACTTTTAAATTTTAATTTAAGATTATTAATCAAAGTAAACAACCCAAAACCAGGCATGCGCATACTAATGAGCTCCGCCCCCTCAACTTTGACCCCAAAGATTCAAAAACATGATTGTTCCAAAGATTATCTTACAACAAATCCTTATTACACAGTTATAAATACAAACACCCACACACAGGTGCTTAATACAACCCCCAAACATTAACCATAAGTATTTAAAGATCAGTGAACCTAAAAAAACGAACTAAAAACAGTGTTATACTCAAAAAACGTGACTACAATTATAAACACTAACACACAGTTGCCTCTTATATATAACCCCCACACATTAACCATAAGTTATTTTAGTTCATTAATCACAATAAACAAGCTTATATCGTTTTTCGCATACTAATGAGCTGCACCACGAGCGAAACACACTTCTGACTACAATTATAAACACTAACACACAGTTGCCTCTTATATATAACCCCACACATTAACTATAAGTTACTTTAGTTCATTAATCACAATAAACAAGCTTATATTGTTTTTCGCATACTAATGAGCTGCACCACGAGCGAAACACACTGCACCAATATAGACCAGGGCTCTCATTTAACACTTATAATAGAACCTTCCTGGGGTCGTGCGGTGTATGGGGCACAGGAAGGGATTCTCAAAATGAGTTATATAGACCTTATATAATATAATAATTGTAAAAATTAAACCAATTAAAAAAATATACTTTAATTATTTTAACATTTTAAATTTTAATTTTGATACTGCAAAAGTAAAAAAATCTCTAATCTTATAATCTTTCAATTCTGATACCACAAATCTTAATGATAGATATTCATTGATTCTTATCCCTTAAAAGTCCCTTAAATAAACTAAACCTGAACAAACTGCCTAAAAGCACGACTTAACAACCTACAGGCCTCAAACCGAGCCAGTGACCCCTCATATTTGCTGTAAAGTAACACGGCCTGGGACTTGATCATCCCAGGGGGGCCTTCCTCAGAAGAGGGTGTCTTGTGATAATGGCCGAAACACTCAATGATCCTGAGGTCCATAACTGACGAACATGTTCTTTGCAGAAAATTTGAAGAAAGGGGTCACTGTATACCTAACATGGAACCTTAGAAAAGACCAATCGTTAAACCAAACTTTCCTCGACTCTAAATACAATGATCTAAATTAAGTATTCATGATATAATAAACTACCTTTTAACCTGAATTCTCTATCAACCATATCAACCCTCTGCTCCTCCGATTTATCCACCAACTCGTTCATTTCCCCTAAATAACGATTCTAACCTTAACCCAATCCTTTTCACTAACCCCAACCATTCGATTACGCACGTCAAACTTAACCCTATCTAACCCTAACCCAATCCTTTATACTAACCTCAACCATTCTATTACGCACCTAAAACTTAACCCTAACCGTTTAACCCTAACCCCAATTCCTAAATAACAAATCTAACCCTAACCCAGTCCTCTTTACTAACCTCAACCATTCTATTACGCACCTCAAACTTAACCCTAACTACTTAACCCTTACCCCGATTCTTAAATAATGAATATAACTCTAACCCAATCTTTTTTACTAACCTCAACCATTGTAACACTTACCTAAACCCAACCCACAATATTACCTCTTCTACCTTACCTTAAAAACCTCTTATAACCTAAAACTGTAGTCCCTTAGATACCAAAACTTAGCCACTTTATCCCCTCCTACCTTCCGACGCTCCCCTCCAAAGGAGTGTCGGATAGGTATGCAGAACCGCTTAATCCAAGCGAGGAAGGGTTCTTGGCGTATTCACACCACCCCTTCCTATTTCTGCTCCCCTTTATTCCGTATTACTCTGTGCAACGGGTTAAATCCGTATATTAGATTCAATTTCCTGGGTCAAAGTGTAAAGGCGAGGGGAATACTAAGTGATATGCGTCGGCCAGTGCATTGCCGTAAGTCTCTATTCAACTGCGAAGTCAGCGGACGACGTGGGGAGATTTATGTGAATATCATATACACCTAACCCTAACCCTAACCCTAACCCTAACCCTAACCCCTAACCCCTAACCCTAACCCTAACCCTAACCCTAACCCTACGCACCTAAAACTTAACCCTAACCGGCCTTAGTATTCGGTGAGACACTCACCATATCCTTACCGCACGGTTCAAATGGCAGTTGCTCAAAGTGGAATAACACGCCAGAGAGAGCCGCTAAAAATCGGCAAACGCCGCAGTGGGATGCTATCGGTTTTGCCGCACACCCACCATCCTTGGTCGGCCCCTTCGGACCTTCGCCCGCCGAGTTATTAATTTTCCAAAATTGTAAGGCAGGTGGCCCATTACCGCATTTCGCCACTAGGGGTCAGGAATAACCCAAAAATGGGACATTCGGCCGAATTACTGCCATTTGACTGACATTTGAGTGCGAACATGTACACTGGGCCATTGGGACCAATTACTGCCATGGAACAGGGACATAGGGGATAATTACTGCCATTTGACTCCGAAGATCAGGGAAGAACCCTAACATGTAGACTGGGCCATTGGGACCAATTACTGCCATGGAACAGGGACATAGGGGATAATTACTGCCATTTGACTCCGAAGATCAGGGAAGAACCCTAACATGTACACTGGGCCATTGGGACCAATTACTGCCATGGAACAGGGACATAGGGGATAATTACTGCCATTTGACTCCGAAGATCAGGGAAGAACCCTAACATGTAGACTGGGCCATTGGGACCAATTACTGCCATGGAACAGGGACATAGGGGATAATTACTGCCATTTGACTCCGAAGATCAGGGAAGAACCCTAACATGTAGACTGGGCCATTGGGACCAATTACTGCCATGGAACAGGGACATAGGGGATAATTACTGCCATTTGACTCCGAAGATCAGGGAAGAACCCTAACATGTACACTGGGCCATTGGGACCAATTACTGCCATGGAACAGGGACATAGGGGATAATTACTGCCATTTGACTCCGAAGATCAGGGAAGAACCCTAACATGTAGACTGGGCCATTGGGACCAATTACTGCCATGGAACAGGGACATAGGGGATAATCACTGCCATTTGACTGAAATTAATCGAGTTAGCCCTAGGGTTCCCAAATTGTGCACAGACACTCTGAGCGGGTCCTACAATGAGGTCATGGGGTTAATGTTGTTCAAATTAAAAGGTCTGGATTTTCATTGCGTTAATACCTTAGCTTTCTTATCCAGGCTGTAGCCACTATGAAATGGGGCCCAACCATGTTGGTTGTGACTCTGTAGCCCTTAGCATCTCCGCGCAGGAGTGGTTTGAAAACCCAGCTCTGATGTGCATGTACCCAGGATTGGCGCCTCTTAGCCTGCGTAGAGGTGGGACATTTGCCTGAACTGGTCGGTCCGCACTAATGTAGGGACAGTGGCAGTTTATTTGTAATGGAAGGACATTGCAGCTACATTAGTATGGGCCGGAGATGTAGGGCAAATGTCCCAGGCAGAAATCATTGTTCAGTCATATTTCCCCAATTAGTCCTAGGGTTACCAAATTGTGCACAGACAATCTGAGCGGGTCCTACAATGCGGTCATGGGGTTAATATTGTTCAAATAAAAGGTCTGGATTTTCATTGCATTAATACCTTAGCTTTCTTCTCCAGGCTGTAGCCACTTTGAAATGGGGCCCAACCATGTTGGTTGTGACTCTGTAGCCCTTAGCATCTCCGCGCAGGAGTGGTTTGAAAACCCAGCTCTGATGTGCATGTACCCAGGATTGGCGCCTCTTAGCCTGCGTAGACGTGGGACATTTGCCTGAACTGGTCGGTCCGCACTAATGTAGGGACAGTGGCTGGTTTATTTTTAAGGGAAGGACATTGCAGCTACATTAGTATGGGCCGGACGAGTAGGACAAATGTCCTTGGGTTTTGACCGCGTGCCAAATGTCCCCAATTAGTCCTAGGATTCCAAAAATTGTGCACAGACACTCAGGGCGGGGCCTAAAATGACGTCATGGGGTTAATATTGTTCAGATTGAAGGTCTGGATTTTCTTAGCATAAATAGCTTAGCTGTCTTCTCCAGGCTGTAGCCACTCCCCAATGGAGCCAGGATTCGGGCCTCTTAGCCTGGTTAGACGTGGGACATTTGCCTGAACTGGTCGGTCCACACTAATGTAGGGACAGTGGCTGGTTTATTTTTAAGGGAAGGACATTGCAGCTACATTAGTATGGGCCGGACGTGTAGGGCAAATGTCCCAGGCAGAAATCATTGTTCAGTCATATTTCCCCAATTAGTCCTAGGGTTACCAAATTGTGCACAGACACTCGGGGCGGGTCCTACAATGAGGTCATGGGGTTAATATTGTTCAGATTGAAGGTCTGGATTTTCTTAGCATAAATAGCTTAGCTGTCTTCTCCAGGCTGTAGCCACTCCCCAATGGAGCCAGGATTCGGGCCTCTTAGCCTGGTTAGACGTGGGACATTTGCCTGAACTGGTCGGTCCACACTAATGTAGGGACAGTGGCTGGTTTATTTTTAAGGGAAGGACATTGCAGCTACATTAGTATGGGCCGGACGAGTAGGACAAATGTCCTTGGGTTTTGACCGCGTGCCAAATGTCCCCAATTAGTCCTAGGATTCCAAAAATTGTGCACAGACACTCAGGGCGGGGCCTACAATGAGGTTATGGGGTTAATATTGTTCAGATTGAAGGTCTGGATTTTCTTAGCATAAATAGCTTAGCTGTCTTCTCCAGGCTGTAGCCACTCCCCAATGGAGCCAGGATTCGGGCCTCTTAGCCTGGTTAGACGTGGGACATTTGCCTGAACTGGTCGGTCCACACTAATGTAGGGACAGTGGCTGGTTTATTTTTAAGGGAAGGACATTGCAGCTACATTAGTATGGGCCGGACGTGTAGGGCAAATGTCCCAGGCAGAAATCATTGTTCAGTCATATTACCCCAATTAGTCCTAGGGTTACCAAATTGTGCACAGACACTCGGGGCGGGTCCTACAATGAGGTCATGGGGTTAATATTGTTCAGATTGAAGGTCTGGATTTTCTTAGCATAAATAGCTTAGCTGTCTTCTCCAGGCTGTAGCCACTCCCAAATGGAGCCAGGATTCGGGCCTCTTAGCCTGGTTAGACTTGGGACATTTGCCTGAACTGGTCGGTCCACACTAATGTAGGGACAGTGGCTGGTTTATTTTTAAGGGAAGGACATTGCAGCTACATTAGTATGGGCCGGACGAGTAGGACAAATGTCCTTGGGTTTTGACCGCGTGCCAAATGTCCCCAATTAGTCCTAGGATTCCAAAAATTGTGCACAGACACTCAGGGCGGGGCCTACAATGAGGTTATGGGGTTAATATTGTTCAGATTGAAGGTCTGGATTTTCTTAGCATAAATAGCTTAGCTGTCTTCTCCAGGCTGTAGCCACTCCCCAATGGAGCCAGGATTCGGGCCTCTTAGCCTGGTTAGACGTGGGACATTTGCCTGAACTGGTCGGTCCACACTAATGTAGGGACAGTGGCTGGTTTATTTTTAAGGGAAGGACATTGCAGCTACATTAGTATGGGCCGGACGTGTAGGGCAAATGTCCCAGGCAGAAATCATTGTTCAGTCATATTACCCCAATTAGTCCTAGGGTTACCAAATTGTGCACAGACACTCGGGGCGGGTCCTACAATGAGGTCATGGGGTTAATATTGTTCAGATTGAAGGTCTGGATTTTCTTAGCATAAATAGCTTAGCTGTCTTCTCCAGGCTGTAGCCACTCCCAAATGGAGCCAGGATTCGGGCCTCTTAGCCTGGTTAGACTTGGGACATTTGCCTGAACTGGTCGGTCCACACTAATGTAGGGACAGTGGCTGGTTTATTTTTAAGGGAAGGACATTGCAGCTACATTAGTATGGGCCGGACGTGTAGGGCAAATGTCCCAGGCAGAAATCATTGTTCAGTCATATTACCCCAATTAGTCCTAGGGTTACCAAATTGTGCACAGACACTCGGGGCGGGTCCTACAATGAGGTCATGGGGTTAATATTGTTCAGATTGAAGGTCTGGATTTTCTTAGCATAAATAGCTTAGCTGTCTTCTCCAGGCTGTAGCCACTCCCAAATGGAGCCAGGATTCGGGCCTCTTAGCCTGGTTAGACTTGGGACATTTGCCTGAACTGGTCGGTCCACACTAATGTAGGGACAGTGGCTGGTTTATTTTTAAGGGAAGGACATTGCAGCTACATTAGTATGGGCCGGACGAGTAGGACAAATGTCCTTGGGTTTTGACCGCGTGCCAAATGTCCCCAATTAGTCCTAGGATTCCAAAAATTGTGCACAGACACTCAGGGCGGGGCCTACAATGAGGTTATGGGGTTAATATTGTTCAGATTGAAGGTCTGGATTTTCTTAGCATAAATAGCTTAGCTGTCTTCTCCAGGCTGTAGCCACTCCCCAATGGAGCCAGGATTCGGGCCTCTTAGCCTGGTTAGACGTGGGACATTTGCCTGAACTGGTCGGTCCACACTAATGTAGGGACAGTGGCTGGTTTATTTTTAAGGGAAGGACATTGCAGCTACATTAGTATGGGCCGGACGTGTAGGGCAAATGTCCCAGGCAGAAATCATTGTTCAGTCATATTTCCCCAATTAGTCCTAGGGTTACCAAATTGTGCACAGACACTCGGGGCGGGTCCTACAATGAGGTCATGGGGTTAATATTGTTCAGATTGAAGGTCTGGATTTTCTTAGCATAAATAGCTTAGCTGTCTTCTCCAGGCTGTAGCCACTCCCAAATGGAGCCAGGATTCGGGCCTCTTAGCCTGGTTAGACTTGGGACATTTGCCTGAACTGGTCGGTCCACACTAATGTAGGGACAGTGGCTGGTTTATTTTTAAGGGAAGGACATTGCAGCTACATTAGTATGGGCCGGACGAGTAGGACAAATGTCCTTGGGTTTTGACCGCGTGCCAAATGTCCCCAATTAGTCCTAGGATTCCAAAAATTGTGCACAGACACTCAGGGCGGGGCCTACAATGAGGTTATGGGGTTAATATTGTTCAGATTGAAGGTCTGGATTTTCTTAGCATAAATAGCTTAGCTGTCTTCTCCAGGCTGTAGCCACTCCCCAATGGAGCCAGGATTCGGGCCTCTTAGCCTGGTTAGACGTGGGACATTTGCCTGAACTGGTCGGTCCACACTAATGTAGGGACAGTGGCTGGTTTATTTTTAAGGGAAGGACATTGCAGCTACATTAGTATGGGCCGGACGTGTAGGGCAAATGTCCCAGGCAGAAATCATTGTTCAGTCATATTTCCCCAATTAGTCCTAGGGTTCCCAAATTGTGCACAGACACTCTGAGCGGGGCCTACAATGAGGTCATGGGGTTAATATTGTTCAGATTGAAGGTCTGGATTTTCTTAGCATAAATAGCTTAGCTGTCTTCTCCAGGCTGTAGCCACTCCCAAATGAAGCCAGGATTCGGGCCTCTTAGCCTGGGTAGACGTGGGACATTTGCCTGAACTGGTCGGTCCACACTAATGTAGGGACAGTGGCAGTTTTATTTTTAAGGGAAGGACATTGCAGCTACATTAGTATGGGCCGGACGAGTAGGACAAATGTCCTTGGGTTTTGACCGCGTGCCAAATGTCCCCAATTAGTCCTAGGATTCCAAAAATTGTGCACAGACACTCAGGGCGGGGCCTACAATGAGGTTATGGGGTTAATATTGTTCAGATTGAAGGTCTGGATTTTCTTAGCATAAATAGCTTAGCTGTCTTCTCCAGGCTGTAGCCACTCCCCAATGGAGCCAGGATTCGGGCCTCTTAGCCTGGTTAGACGTGGGACATTTGCCTGAACTGGTCGGTCCACACTAATGTAGGGACAGTGGCTGGTTTATTTTTAAGGGAAGGACATTGCAGCTACATTAGTATGGGCCGGACGTGTAGGGCAAATGTCCCAGGCAGAAATCATTGTTCAGTCATATTTCCCCAATTAGTCCTAGGGTTACCAAATTGTGCACAGACACTCGGGGCGGGTCCTACAATGAGGTCATGGGGTTAATATTGTTCAAATTAAAAGGTCTGGATTTTCATTGCATTAATACCTTAGATTTCTTCTCCAGGCTGTAGCCACTTTGAAATGGGGCCCAACCATGTTGGTTGTGACTCTGTAGCCCTTAGCATCTCCGCGCAGGAGTGGTTTGAAAACCCAGCTCTGATGTGCATGTACCCAGGATTGGCGCCTCTTAGCCTGGGTAGACGTGGGACATTTGCCTGAACTGGTCGGTCCGCACTAATGTAGGGACAGTGGCTGGTTTATTTTTAAGGGAAGGACATTGCAGCTACATTAGTATGGGCCGGACGTGTAGGGCAAATGTCCCAGGCAGAAATCATTGTTCAGTCATATTTCCCCAATTAGTCCTAGGGTTACCAAATTGTGCACAGACACTCGGGGCGGGTCCTACAATGAGGTCATGGGGTTAATGTTGTTCAAATTGAAGGTCTGGATTTTGATAGCTTGAATAGCTTAGCTTTCTTCTCCAGGCTCTAGCCACTTTGAAATGGGACCCAACCATGTTGGTTGTGACTCTGTAGACCTTAGCATCTCCGCGTGGGAGTGGTTTGAAAACCCAGCTCCAACTCCTTTAAACGTCCATAAGTCCTCAGAAGAAGGTCCCAACTGCTTGACACTTGATGGGACCATTGCCCTGAGTAAGCACAATGATATCATTGAAGCACAAGTCTGTAGACCCTCTTGAAAAAATGCTAACTTTTAGCATAATGCTAACTTTAGCATAATGCTAACCTTTAGCATCATTTCCATGTTCCCCATTGAAAATTAGCGCTAATGGTAACTTTTAGCATAATGCTAACTTTAGCATAATGCTAACTTTTAGCATCATTACCATGTTCCCCATTGAAAATTAGCGCTAATGGTAACTTTTAGCATAATGCTAACTTTAGCATAATGCTAACTTTTAGCATCATTACCATGTTCCCCATTGAAAATTAGCGCTAATGGTAACTTTTAGCATAATGCTAACTTTAGCCTAATGCTAACTTTAGCATCATGCTAACCTATAGCATAATTTCCTGCTCTTTGTGTTAGTGACATGAAGATGGGGGCTCAGCCAATCACAGAGGAGCTGAGTCCACGATCACTTGTATCATTATTATTACTATTTTTATAAGTATTATAATTTTTCTAATTATTCTAATTATTATTGTTGTGCACTTCAGTCTTCTTGCTGCTGTAATCCTGCAAGTTCCTTAATTGTTTGTGTATATCTGTTCTTTGTGACAATAACACGACGATGGCATGATCTGTGCATGCTCCCCCCCACGTGAACAGAGTGAGAGCTCAGCCAATCACAGAGGAGCTGAGTCCGCGATCACTTGTATCATTATTATTACTATTTTTATAATTATTATAATTATTCTAATTATTATTGTTGTGCACTTCAGTCTTCTTGCTGCTGTAATCCTGCAAGTTCCTAAATTGTTTGTGTATATCTGTTCTTTGTGTCAATGACATGACGATGGCATGATCTGTGCATGCTCCCCCCGCGTGAACAGAGTGAGGGCTCAGCCAATCAGAGAGGAGCTGAGTCCGTGATAAAAAGTCTTTTTTCTTCTTTTTCTCCGTACTTTCCTCGGACTCCGACGCAGTAGGTAAGACATATGGCTTTCTCTCTCTGGTTTCAATGTGTGCTATGTTATTTAAACTGTGCATTGTTTGTTATGCAAAGAGGAGGGGGGAGAAGTAAAAAGAGGTTAGACCTGCAGTTTCCAGCTTTTAAAGATAGAAACTTATTCAGAGCTTCGTATTTAAAGGGTTAATGCTAATTCCATATTAACTACATTATTTTCCTGTTAACCATGTACATTTGAGTGTAATAGTTTTAAAGAATAAGTTACGGAAGAATTAGAAATAAATCGTTGAAAAACGGCTTTTTCAAAAAAAAAGAAGAAAAAAAAGATTGCTTTTTAGCTAGTCTATCCGCGTGGTGAGAGGGTGCGTGGGTTAATGCTTATTCCACATTAACTACATTATTTTCCTGTTAACCATGTACATTTGAGTGTAAGAGTTTTAAAGAATAAGTTACGGAAGAATTAGAAATAAATCGTTGAAAAACGGCTTTTTCAAAAAAAAAAAAGAAAAAAAAGATTGCTTTTTAGCTAGTCTATCCGCGTGGTGAGACGGTGCGTGGGTTAATGCTTATTCCACATTAACTACATTATTTTCCTGTTAACCATGTACATTTGAGTGTAAGCGTTTTAAAGAATAAGTTACGGAAGAATTAGAAATAAATCGTTGAAAAACGGCTTTTTCAAAAAAAAAAAAGAATAATAAACGGACTTTCCCCGTGGTGGATGGGGGCGTGGTTTAATGATAATTACACATTAACAAACTTATTTGTCTGGTTTAAATGCAAAGTGCTTTTTTAAATAAATGAATACATTTAAAAATATATTAAATGAAGTTAAAATATTTAATACTTAAAATAGTTTGAGTAAAGATGTTTCTTTTCTTTTCTTTCAGAAATGGCCCCTAGCAAAAAAGCCACCACCTGCCCATTGTGCAGCAATGCATATTTGGCCCTCTCCCACCACCTATCGAGGCGCCATTACATCCGAAATTTGGAGGAGCGCAAGCTCCTCCTCAACCTGGCCGCAGGCCGGGTGAACATCCGCTTAACCCCTTGTCCAGTCTCGGGCTGCATTTACCGCAGCTCAAGACTGGACAAGCACCTGAAGGATGGCCATCCGGAGCTGAGGAGGAAGGACACGGCTGCGGTGGAGGAGTCCGTAAAGAGGACCCTCACGGTCAAGCTCCTGGCAGAGCTGAGGGCCTCTGACCCTTCCATCCCTATGATGTCCAACCTGGACAGCGAGGATACCTTTGATGACCTGCAGGGGGTCGATGAGGTGGCAGATGGGGTGATCTGCAATGAGGAAGACTGTATTTTTAACAGGGAGCTAATCAGAAAGCTCCAGGCCAGCCTTGAGAGAAAGGAGAGAGAGGCTCTTCTGGGGCAAAAAAATGCACAGAGGCTGGCCAAGAAACTGCGGCGGTCTCAGAAGGTCGTGCGAGAGGTGAGTGCGGCTGGCTGGAGGTTGAACAGCATCATACTGGTTGTCAAAATAGTATTAATTGTACTCTTTTTCTCTTTCTCAGATGAGGCGAGATGCAGCTGGCAGCGGGGTAGAGGAGGAGGTGGAGAAGCGGGTGGAGAAGCGGGCGGCAAAGCGGGTGGAGGAGCGGCCGGCAAAGCGGGTGGAGGAGCGGCCGGCAAAGCGGGTGGCAAAGCGGGTGGAGGAGCGGGTGGACGAGGAGATGGAGGAGGAGGAGCGGGCTGACGAGGAGGAGCGGGTGGACGAGGAGGTGGTGGAGGCCGGGCCAAGCAGGCAGCAAGTGATTGAGTCAATTTTCCAAGGCACTGGGAGAGGCGCTGCCATGCGGCACCTGGTCCTCCCACAAAACATTGGTAAGAGGACAATGTACATTTTGTGTGTGTGTGTGGTAGATTCTATTTCAATGTTGAATAAAAACATTTAAATGTCTCTTAACAGAGGACTTTCTGGAGGGCTTCAGGAGCTTCCATGCGGGCAGTCACCCAACGTTAAAGCAAAGGGAGAACGCCCTGTCCAAGACCAGCAGGGTGAGGTCTTTCCTCTTTTACCTTTCGGTGGGAAGGAAAGACCTCTCCAACTGGCTCTTCCTGAGCAACATTCAGGGGATCAGGAAGTAAGCGTCATTTTCACATGCAAATTAAGCGGCTAGTACACAAGCATGATGTGAACAGTGACTAAATCGCAGTGTTTTTTTTTGCAGCTATGCTGATCACCTGATGGGCGAGGGGAAGAAGATTACTACGGTTAATTTTTACCTCCGCAACGCGTCCCAGTTTGTGGTCTACCTAAAGGAGACCCCTCCAAAAGGCTGCAGACTGGGCACTTCACACATCAATGGTGTGGTCAGGGCCGTCCACACGGCCATAAAGAACCTTGGGAAACCCATTGTCCGGCACCAGCTAAAAGTAAAAGCTCTTAAATTAAAAAAAATCGTATCCCGGGAGAGCCTCCGGAGGTGCCAGGAGAAGGCCAGGGAAGTGATCCCCGAGTTACTTGGTAAGACAGTTGGCATATCTGAACTTGCAATACAAATATATAGAAGGAAATTAACGTGTGTCTCTCTCCAAGGTGCTGAAATTGTTTTCTCCTCATTTCAGCCCAAATGGAGTCAACCGGGGACTTCCACCTCCGGGATGACTTCTATGGCTATTTCTCCGCCTTTGTGACCTCCATTTATGGCCATCGGCCGGGGGTCCTCACCAACCTGACGGTCGGTGAGGTCGAGGCGGCCAAGGCGGATGAGCTCCTGGACAGCGAGCAGGGCTATGTCATAAGTGTATGTACCAAGCTCTACAGTCAAGTGCCTCGTCAACTCTGTGTTTTATTTTAAATGTTTAACGTTCTTTTCTGTGTGCAGGTTGATGACCACAAAACCAACAGGGACTTTGGTGGGGCCCAGTTCTATCTCACAGTAGAGGAGTTTTCATGGGTGGAGCGGTGGGTTAAAATCCGGTCCAAAATGGACCCCAAAAATGATCGCCTCTTCATTACTAAAGGAGATGGGCCAGTAAAAAATATGGTCCGCTACATGCAGACGGCGTGGGCCCAGATGGGCCTGCCTGGGAGGCCGTCGTTTACGGACCTTAGGACGGCTGTGTCTGCACATGTAAGTTTAATTGTTCACACACTCTCTCTGTGATGCTTTATTACATGTATTATTTATTACATTATCAATTGGCTTGCTTGACTAACAAGTACAAACATTGTGTGGTCCTCTTTTTTAATGTTTCCAGACAAAGAACGTGCACCAGGCACAGACCAGGGACCGGATGGCCAAATTCATGTGCCACAACACGGCCACTGCTGACCGGTTTTATTCATTGGTGCTGGACCGGAGGCAGGCGATGGAGTTGAGGGGGCTGTTTGAGGCTGTGACTGCCTCCTCCTCCTCCTCCTCCTCATCCCACCCCTCCTGCACACACGCAGCCCCACCTGCCTCAACCTCCTCTGGTGCACGAAAAAGATCACGGGACGAGTCCTCTTCCGAGGATAGCGAGGGCTCGTCCAACATTTCCTATCAGGAGTCGGGCAGCTCCATCTTGGCGGAGGAGGCCGAGGTGATGGAGGAGATTAGAAGGGAGAGGGAGATGGAGGAAGAGGTGGCGGAGGAAGACGAGGGAGTGGCGGAGGAAGACGAGGGAGTGGCGGAGGAAGACAAGGGAGCGGCGGAGGAAGACGAGGGAGTGGCGGAGGAAGACGAGGGAGCGGCGGAGGAAGACGAGGGAGCGGCGGAGGAAGACGAGAGAGTGGCGGAGGAAGACGAGGGAGTGGCGGAGGAAGACGAGGGAGTGGCGAAGGAAGACGAGGGAGCGGCGGAGGAAGACGAGGGAGCGGCGGAGGAAGACGAGGGAGCGGCGGAGGAAGACCTCCAACCCCTAACGTTAGAATCTGTAAGTAATTATACGGTCTTTAAAGTGCATGACAGATGTGTAAAAACAAGCCTGAATTGATAAACTTAATGTGGTTTTGTTTGTGCTTCCTCAGACTCCGACAAAGAGGCCCCGCAGATTAATGGTGAAGCTGAGCCCATTTGACCAAAAAAAAGCTCAATGCAGTATGAAACTATTTATGAAACTACACCGCTCCAGGAGATAAATAGATTGTTTTTATATTATGTTGTAAATAGTTTTATAGTTGTTCTGTTTTTATAATATAGTTGTTGTTCTGTTTTTATATTATGTTGTATATAGTTTTATATTATAGTTGTTATTCTGTTTTTATATTATGTTGTACATACTTTTATATTATAGTTGTTATTCTGTTTTTATATCATGTTGTATATAGTTTTATAGTTGTTCTGTTTTTATAATATAGTTGTTGTTCTGTTTTTATATTATGTTGTATATAGTTTTATATTATAGTTGTTATTCTGTTTTTATATTATGTTGTACATACTTTTATATTATAGTTGTTATTCTGTTTTTATATCATGTTGTATATAGTTTTATAGTTGTTCTGTTTTTATAATATAGTTGTTATTCTGTTTTTATATTATGTTGTTTGCAGTGTTTTTGAGTGTTAAATAAATTTATTATGTTTGTTAAAATCAATCACAGTCCTCCTGCTTATTCACACAAAATGGCTGTTTAGCCAACATCCAAACAATGCTATTAACCATAGTCCAGTGTTGCACAAATGACAGTGAAACCAGTCTTTTAATTCAAAATAAATACTTTAAATGAAGCTAGAGAGCTGGATCCTTTTCCTAAATTAAGAGGAGCATCTGAATATGAAAACCCCAAAGTTTGGGGCCAATCGCTGCAGGTTAAGGGCCTCAAAACAGGCTCAGAGTGTCAAATTGGGCCTTCAAAGCCTTATTTCTTCGTCTTTTTTGAGAAGTGCAAAACCTGCCATGAAATCTCCATACTTGGTCCCACAGTCTCCATATTTTGCACACACACTCTAGAGAGGGCCTATTAATGGGAAATGGAGTTTAATTTTCTCCAAAGCCTTCAGAAAAATAAATTGGATGTGTGCCAAACTCCACTAAGGCCGGAAGAAAACCAGTCTTTTAATTCAAAATAAATACTTTAAATGAAGCTAGAGAGCTGGATCCTTTTCCTATTCCAAGAGGGGCATCTGAATATGAATACCCTAGAGTTTGGGGCCAATCGCTGCAGGGTAAGGGGCCGAAAAACAGGTCCAAAGGGTCAATTTGGGCGATTAAAGCCTTAATTATTCGTCTTTTTTGAAAAGTGCAAAAATGTCCATAACCTCCAAAGTATTGTACTTGGATGTCCCAAATTAGTTACAGGCACTCAGTACAGGGCCTACAATGAGGTCATGAGGTGAAATCTCCTCAAAAGCACCCACGGGAGTTAATTGGCTGTCTGGAGTCCAGGACTTGAATAGGGTGCATGGCTTAGCGACCCTGAGACCATGTCGAGGGCTCGGGCTGATTTGAGCTTTTTTTGTTCTGAACATGCTAGAGCTTAGCTTTCTGCTCCAGGTTGTAGCCACTCTCAAATGGGGTCCAACCATGTAGAGTATGACCCTGTAGCCCTTAGCATCTCTGCGTGGGAGTGGTTTGAATATCCATATTTCCATCCTTCACAGGGCCATAAATCCTCAGAGGAAGGTCCAAACTGCTTGAGGCTTGATGGGAACATTGCCCTGGATGAGCCAAACAACATAGTATGAGCAGAATTCTGTAGACCCTCTAGAAAGCTATCTTCTGTTAGCAGCATGCTAGCTAGCTAAATCCAACAGATTTCGTTAGAGGGTCCTCTGCTGTCCACTAACAGCGAGTTTCGTGTCATTTATTTGTGTTTTTATTGGAGAGAACAACACCAGCCAACGAAATCCCCTCTCCCGAAAACCAGTCTTTTAATTCAAAATAAATACTTTAAATGAAGCTAGAGAGCTGGATCCTTTTCCTAAAATTAGAGGAGCATCTGAATATGAATACCCTAGAGTTTGGGGCCAATCGCTGCAGGTTAAGGGCCCCAAAACAGGCTCAGAGTGTCAAATTGGGCCTTCAAAGCCTTAATTATTCGTCTTTTTTGAGAAGTGCAAAACCTGCCATGAAATCTCCATACTTGGTCCCACAGTCTCCATATTTTGCACACACACTCTAGAGAGGGCCTATTAATGGGAAATGGAGTTTAATTTCCTCCAAAGCCTTTAGAAAAATAAATTGGATGTGTGCCAGACTCCACTAAGGCCGGAGGAAAACCAGTCTTTTAATTCAAAATAAATACTTTAAATGAAGCTAGAGAGCTGGATCCTTTTTCTAAATTAAGAGGAGCATCTGAATATGAATACCCTAGAGTTTGGGGCCAATCGCTGCAGGGTAAGGGGCCGAAAAACAGGTCCAAAGGGTCAATTTGGGCGATTAAAGCCTTAATTATTCGTCTTTTTTGAAAAGTGCAAAAATGTCCATAACCTCCAAAGTATTGTACTTGGATGTCCCAAATTAGTTACAGGCACTCAGTACAGGGCCTACAATGAGGTCATGAGGTGAAATCCCCTCAAAAGCACCCACGGGAGTTAATTGGCTGTCTGGAGTCCAGGACTTGAATAGGGTGCATGGCTTAGCGACCCTGAGACCATGTCGAGGGCTCGGGCTGATTTGAGCTTTTTTTGTTCTGAACATGCTAGAGCTTAGCTTTCTTCTCCAGGTTGTAGCCACTCTCAAATGGGGTTCAACCATGTAGAGTATGCCCCTGTAGCCCTTAGCATCTCTGCGTGGGAGTGGTTTGAATATCCATATTTCCATCCTTCAAAGGGCCATAAATCCTCAGAGGAAGGTCCAAACTGCTTGAGGCTTGATGGGAACATTGCCCTGGATGAGCCAAACAACATAGTATGAGCATAATTCTGTAGACCCTCTAGAAAGCTATCTTCTATTAGCAGCATGCTAGCTAGCTAAATCCAACAGATCTGAGTAGAGGATCCTCTGCTGTCTGCGAATATCTAGAAATCTTGTCAACAAGTCATTTAAAACGTGTTTACACTGCACCCAGAAGTATCCCACTTTACTCGAAAAAGGCCTGTCCCCCGAAACCAGTCTTTTAATTCAGATTAATTACTTTAAAACCACTTAGAGACCTGAATTCTTTTTCTAAATTTAGAGGAGCATCTGAATATGAATACCCTAGAGTTTGGGGCCAATCGCTGCAGGTTAAGGGCCTCAAAACAGGCTCAGAGTGTCAAATTGGGCCTTCAAAGCCTTATTTCTTCGTCTTTTTTGAGAAGTGCAAAACCTGCCATGAAATCTCCATACTTGGTCCCACAGTCTCCATATTTTGCACACACACTCTAGAGAGGGCCTATTAATGGGAAATGGAGTTTAATTTTCTCCAAAGCCTTCAGAAAAATAAATTGGATGTGTGCCAGACTCCACTAAGGCCGGAGGAAAACCAGTCTTTTAATTCAAAATAAATACTTTAAATGAAGCTAGAGAGCTGGATCCTTTTCCTATTGCAAGAGGGGCATCTGAATATGAATACCCTAGAGTTTGGGGCCAATCGCTGCAGGTTAAGGGCCCCAAAACAGGCCCAAAGTGTCAAATTGGGCCTTCAAAGCCTTATTTCTTCGTCTTTTTTGAGAAGTGCAAAACCTGCCATGAAATCTCCATACTTGGTCCCACAGTCTCCATATTTTGCACACACACTCTAGAGAGGGCCTATTAATGGGAAATGGAGTTTAATTTTCTCCAAAGCCTTCAGAAAAATAAATTGGATGTGTGCCAGACTCCACTAAGGCCGGAGGAAAACCAGTCTTTTAATTCAAAATAAATACTTTAAATGAAGCTAGAGAGCTGGATCCTTTTCCTATTCCAAGAGGGGCATCTGAATATGAATACCCTAGAGTTTGGGGCCAATCATTGTAAGTTAAGGGCCCCAAAACAGGCCCAAAGTGTCAAATTGGGCCTTCAAAGCCTTATTTCTTCGTCTTTTCTGACAAGTGCAACACGTTGCATGAAATCTCCATACTTGGTCCCACAGACTCCAGATTTTGCACACACACTCTACACGGTGCGTATTAATAGGAAATTGTGTTGAATTTGTCCATATTGAAGGTCATGACATTTTTACCACGCTAGAGCTTAGCTCTCTTTACCAGACTGTAGACACTCCCAAATGGGGGCCAACCATGTAGGTTATGACTCTGTAGCCCTTAGCATCTCTGTTTGGCAGTGGTTTGAAATCCCAGATTTCCATCTTTCAAACCTCCAGAAGTCCTCAGAACAATGTCC